>NW_010410846.1:0-8788 GCF_000710305.1 Buceros rhinoceros silvestris | reverse complement strand
GGAGACACACCACACATAACGCTGCTGCCTCATTTGAGAGCACATGTACAATCAGTCTCGAGGAGAAAAGACAGCACAGAAAGAACCGTGCCTCGACTGTATCACCCAAGGAGACCTTCCACTGTGCTTTTTGAACTGGTCTTGCCTATCCCGCATTGGCCTTTTCAGCCATCAGCGCGCTTGCAGTGAGTGCGGGTAGAGAGAGCCCTTCCCAAATCTTCATCCGCGAAGCCAAGCCGTGATGATGATTAGCATACTTTAGAATCCTTTAGGTGCTGATTCATTGGAAGATTTGTATGCAACACAAATTGCGTACAAATTGCGTGAGTTTAGATAATTTTATTCTGGATGTGACAGATTTGATAGGCAACACCAGAACCAGCTTTAACGTTGTACAAAATATGTCATTTCAGGCTGGCACAGCACATTGGTTAGGTGGCTGTAGTGGTATTGATCAGTTATTTGGAGCAGGAGGGTGTCTAAAATTGTATTACTGTATTGTCTTGCTGGGGCTTGGGATGACTTTGGCAAAACAGTGGCTGCAGTTCACCCTTTAAACCTGCTGATTCAGGACTTAGGTCTGGCTCAGGTTTAACAGGCAGCTGAACACTGGTGAGGGTGGTAAGTGCAGTCCTATTGCACTTGCTGCCTCTTCTGCCCTTACCCAAGTCTCTCCACTCTTCTCCTTGGTATCTGCCTCTCGAGGTGAAATGGAAGTTGGTCTTTTGCATCTTAGCTGAAGTGCATGCTGCTAATCACAACAGTGGCCTTTGGGTAACATTATGATCTATAAATTCTAATAGAAAGTGTCCTACACGGCTGCTGAGACAACCATGTATCTGTGATTAATGAATATTCTTTAACTGCCCACTTCCCAGCCTTATTACAACCAGTAAATCTGGATGGATTTTTTTATTCAGTTTCCCATTTTTTTTGGTCAGTGCTATCTGAGATTATATACATAAATCTGCTTTCCCTTTTCCAGCTATTTTTTTCTTTTGTTTTACTGGCTATCTGATTCTTCAAATTGAGATAAATTTCCCTGGGTATCACATCCTTCTCCTGGATCAGCATCTCAGTTCTGGCTCAGATCATCACATAAGCAGGTATCATTTTCCTTGAATTATTGTGTTCCTTCCTTTCTCTCTACAGTATGCAGGAATGGCTTTGGTCAGTCCTCTCTAAGATGCTACTTTGTTCTGCTCACTAATTTGATCTTAAATTCCATCTGTAAGCCTCTTAGTAGCAAATGTGTAACACAGACCTTTAACAGTTTTCCCACCTGTGCAGGATTTTGGACTGTACGTTACCCCGTCCCTGCTCAGTTCTGCCCTAAAACCCGTTACTAGTGTTTACCTGGAGTGGCTGTTATGTTGTGGTAGCAGCTGATGAGATTTTCTTGGTTCACTTAGGGCTGTGAATGAGTGTACCACAGTGTCAGGGCAGATCTGAGGCCTGAGCCGCAGCAAGGTTGGGAAAACCTGCGCCTTGCTTGGGCTAAGGAGGTCTGCACAAGGAAGGCTCTATATGAATGTACAGCAGGGCATTCTCCAATGGGTCACAGGTATGTGTGTCATCATGACATAGACACTATCCCAAAGGTGTGAGGCTAAGAGGGGCACCAGCCCCAGTTAACTCTGGGGCCTTTCGAGTAAACTAGAAGAGCATCATGGAAGTGAGAAGAAAGAGCATGGGCTCAGAACTGGAGCTATTCAGAGCTTTGCTCCCTTGCCTGGTACATGGGGCAGAGACTGTTCTACCATGTCCCCAGCTGGGCTGGACCAGAAGGTACTTCCCTCTGCAGAAGAGAGAGAAAGATGCTTTTCATTCCCATGGTGCCTCTCGTCAGCAGCCTTCAGTGCTCAGAAAAATCACTGATGATGTTGGCAGCTGCTCTCATCCTGCCTCTTTTCTTTCAAAAGATTCTTTGTTCCTTGTTTCATCAGAAAATGAAGGCCCAGGCAGACTGGGAAAACTGGTCATGTTGGTGGAGGATCTAATCCTGTATCTGTGTACTTCAGAAATCTGTGTGGGCACTATTTATACCTGCAGCTCTGCAGCTTGTTAGTTGACATAATTGCACATTGGTTTGCCCTGAGCACCGATGTGAAAGCTCAAGCTTAGCTCTCATGGATCACCATCTTTCACTGCAATCAGTAGATCCTGCTGGATGAAGTTCTCCCACACTGACAGAGCATGGAGTAAGCTCTTTAAAAGATACTGACTTTCACATCATGACACTGAATGGAGGCTTAAATGTGTTTTACACCAGAGATTTGGTGGACTGTTTAATCCATTCTGCCTGCAGAACATATGGTCCTGAAGTACTCCAGATGGGTTTGAGCTGCTAAGGTTGTAACTTACGTTGTCCCAGATGGAATTAGGTCCCATAATGGGAATGTGTTCCCGACTTCAAAACTGTCAGTATCTCTGCTGTGGGAAGGTGGTGAATGGTATCTCCATTGCAGCTGCTGTGTCCGTTTCCTCAAGGCAGCAGCCCAAGACAGGTCTGAGAAATCTCTTGTTTTGGCACATATTATGTGGGATACTATTAGCAGTCTTTACAGAGGCAGGGCTGGCTTTTCTTGACAGAAGAGCTGATTCTACAGAACAGCACTGCTGTTGCAAAAACTGCCTTTTGTTTAGTTCTCGTGCTTGGAAGCAAGTCCAGTCCCAGCTGGAGTGTCCTCCAGCTAGAGAATGAAGGCGGCAAGCCAAAAGAATGTGGATTATGTAGCAGGGCAGGGCTTTCCCTTGCCCTCCAGTGCATCAGAGGATACCTTGCTGTCTGTGACTGGGCTAACAGTGGTGGATTGTTGGGGCAGCTGAGAGGCACAAAATATCTGTGGCCTGTATCAGGCCAGACATCACCATGGCAAAGGACCATCCTGGTTATTGTTGCCTGTGGCCTTGCTGGATGGTCTTGCTTGGTGTATGCCACTCTCCTGGAGTCTCTCAGGACCTTCATCCAGTGCCTGAGGAGGTAGGTGCAGCCATGCAGGTCAGACCAAAGGTCTGGCCAGCCCAGCATCCTGTGTCCCAGCATAACAAATACAGATGCCTTAATAATGATCATCCCTCAGGCTAATTCCCCATTCTCCAGAGATCTGTGGCTCCAGGACTTCCTAAAGCCAGAGGAGTTTTCTTTCTGTTTAGAATTCTATTCCCATTCAAGATCAGCCTAAACTATTGACATCCACCTGCCCTGTGGCAAGGAGCTCCATGATTTCGTTATGTGTGCTGCACAGAACCATCTCCAAGCAAGTCTGCTTGGACTTTGCAAAGGGAACTTTCAGGACGCTAAATCTTTGATAAATACTTGTGTTTCTGTGTTGGTATCATGTCCTTTTCTTCCACCATTGCAGAACTGCACTCTGTCACAGGAGCTGTGTCTATTTGCTCCCTCAGAGGTGATGTCTGGATTCAGGCTTATTAAGTGCTCTTAGGAGGGTATAACAGAAATCTAACATTTTGCATGCAGTGAGAGGGGAGAGGGAGTTACCTTTATATGGCCACAATTGCAGTGCCTGTCTCCCATGGGGAGGGAGATGTTCTTAGCAAATGAAAATGGATTGTCCTATCCTGATCTTACAAGTCCATCAGGATCTCTTAACTGTTTTCTTTCTCTCTTCCTTTCCTCTCCCCCTGCCCTGCAGATTTACATAGTTGAGTAAAATCATGCAGCATCTCTTATATAAAGAGGATGAGTCTGCATGGGGAACAGCTAGACATCCGCACCAATAAAATGTTGGTTTAATGATGGCAATTTTCTGGCCTATATTAATTTATCACACTCTCCAGAGAGCACTTTGTTATAAGGATACTCTCTCAATGGTTTGCCAGCTTTATTGAAAGGTAAAGAGCAAAAAAGATCTGGCCAAAAAAGTTATAATTGTTCTCAGAATCTGTGTGATTTGCTGTCTTTATTGAATATATATTATACATAGTATAATTTTCTTTTATATAGTAGTTTCTCTCTGAGAATCAGTATTTAATACACTAAATATTCTGCATGAACAAACATTAAAGATCACCCTTAGAAGCATCAAGACAATGAACTTAACCCATGAGAAAAGGCTTGCAAAATAATTTATTCTGTGAGCTTTAAATTCCCGAAAGGGCTGAGGCTGAAGAAGAGAACTTTGCTCACTGTGGTTCTCTCTGTTTGCAAACTTGGACTTCACTGATGTAATTCTCCTCCCCAAAAGCATGTCCCTGTTCCTGGGACGTGCCCCTGCCATGTCCACGTGTCCTGCTGTGGCTGCAGGAACTGGATGATGTGGGAACCAAGGTCCCACGTGCACTAGACTGAGGGAAAGGGGAATGAAACTCTTTTGGAAATAAGAGCAGTGAAACTCCACAGCACATAATTATTTTCCTGTGTGGGTAACACAGCCCGGTAATGATGGTGCTAGAGGCCCAGTGCAGAAGCTAATCTTTGCCAGCATCCTCGCTGCCCGTGCAGTGAAAGACCTATGCTGCTACCCACCTCAGTCTGCTGGTTTCCTTTCCAATGGCCACAAGCTCTAAGTGTGGTGAACTGCATCACTTTGGCCCAAAGACATTTAAGGTGCGCTCCTTTGGGCCAAGAACGTGTATTTTTAAAGATCTAGTTAAAAGGCATTTACACTGCAAATACATGCAGTGTTTCCCTGGATAACTTTCTTCTTGAACAATGTGGTTGTCAGTCCCCTGGCAGAGCCAACTTGCGCAGAGCCTGCTCTCCAGTTCTTGTTGCAGTGCAAGGCATTCTCAGTAAGCGGAAGGCACATTTAATTAGTCTCCACTGGCTCTGAAACCTATACATGTCTTCGCTGAAGTTATAACTTACAGGAAAGTGTCACATGGAGAGACATGAAAAGGTGAGACAAACTGACCACAGCACATCCTGATCTACAACAAACCGTAAGCATTACTGAGTTACCGCCTTTGCTTGTGGCCAGCGGATTCTTCACCACGCGTTCCTCTGTCATCCTCTGCACCTGGCTCTTGAGAGCATGCAGCACAAAGGTGACGATGCTCTGGCAGATTTCTCTTTTGCGTCTCTAGGGGCCTGTCTGAGGAGCTGTGGGGGAAAAATGCCAGCTGCTTCACTGCTGCTATCACTCAGGCCTGAGGCCACAACCCAGCTATGAAAGGGAGAGGGAAGAAAGTGGTAGAGGAAGTCATCACACCTGGTCTGTGTGCTTTCCCAGGGCATCGCCACTGAGCAGGAGCCAGGTTTTGAAACTGCACTTTGACCTTGGTGATACCTTAACTAATGTTTTATTTATTTCCTCTAGTTGTGAAATTGAGTTAATAATTTTTCTCAATTTCACTATAGTACTGCAAAATAATATATACTAAAAAAACAAGCTTTTGCAGTCAGGCAGGCCTGACAGTCCTGCTATGCCTCAGGCAAATGATGGCAAATCATCATTTAAAAGGTCAGCACTTTAAATTCGTAACTTCTAGCACTGCTGCTTGTGCTGCACTGTGCCATTTCAATGAACGTGTTTCTCATGGCACACGCTTATTGGTCTGTCCTTCATTCTATTTCAAGATTCATATTTTACTCCTTGATGACCAAAAATAAATATAAAAGGGAGAGGTAGGGGAAAAAATAATAAAGGGATAAAAGTCACAGCCTATTTTAGACAATCATTTACTACGTTGCACTCCCTTGACCATCTGCATCATAAGTCCCCACAGGATTTGGTAGCAGCTGGATAATAATTGAAAATTATGGCTTGGAAGGCAACATATAATCTGATGGATAGTTTATGGCACTGATCTTCTTCCCTGCCAATAGTAACAAAACATGACAGGGAAAATAACTGAATGAATGCAAGAATAAAATCAGCTCAACAAGCTGCCAGCAGGAGCATCCTGTCATCCCTATGCACTCCTTCAGTTACTTAAAAGATAGAGGTGTTTCCTACAAACAGTAGGACAGGGCTTATGCTGAGAAGTGCTGAGCATTCAAAGTCTCCCTTGGGCTACCACAGGTGTGCAGCACCTTTATGGAGGAGCTGAGTATCCCCAAAGGCAGAGCTCTTGCACGGTTGTGCTTATTAGCATTTATTCTCTGTACAACATATATTTGTTCTTTAAAAATCCACTTATAGACGCTCCCAGTCATTCAGGTATTTTGGTGACCTTTAAAAGCACAAATTAAAAGGATACTGCCAGTGCAGAAATAACAACATGATGGGACAAATGGCAAACATATAGATTGAACTGAAAATCTGGGAGGCATTTAAAACAAATCCTGTAATAGAACAAAAAGAAAACCAAAACAACACCCCCCCAAAAAAAACCTGGGCACCTTTCCTCCAATTACAGTGTTTACTTTCCTTTTCCTTCCTTTTAGACTTCATGTAATTTTGACCAGGAAATGATAGAGATCAGCTTAATTTCCCATTTACAGTTAGTTTCAATGTTCTGTACATCCTAAGACAATGTTGCTTTGCCTTGACTCTCAGCATTACTAAGGAATGATTACATGAAACATGAATATTCTTCCTTAGGAGACTGAGTTACTGACACTAAATTAGGTCATATTGTCTAATTAAAGATGTCTTGTAGTGCCATTGTCAAGGCTGGTTAATTTATCTATCTATATATATCACGTCCTTCTGTGTCTGTGTTCAAAAATCAGTGTCCCTTTAAATGATATTCGGAGCCTTAACCATTTCCTCCTCCATCCAAAGACAATATTACATTCAAATGCCTTTGTTCCACATATAGTTTATGCCAGCATCTGCCTGATGCTGCAGCTGCACCACCCCTCCTGTCTGTGTTGCCCTTTGTGTAACTGTATGGTGAAACGGAGCAGGAACTCATATATGTAAACAGTTTAACTGGCAACACTCACCCCACCTCCCCCTTCCCCCACAGTTAAACCTCCCTTTAGTTTTAGCTGAATCTGTGCCCAGATCAGCCAAAAATATGTGCAAAAGTGCAAAACCACTACTTGGCTCAAAAGAAAGCTGATGGACCATTTACTATTAATATCTGAGAGACTTCTGTGGTTCAGATACCAGGGGTGTGTTTGGAGAGCCACGTGTCCTATTTTAGCCTCGGTTTGCCATTTGAGGCTAACTGGCTCTGTAGTAATGCTGTCTGCTATAAGCCTGGGCAGTCCCGGCACCTGAACCCGGATCTTGCCAGGGCTTCGTATTCTTGACCTGTCTCATCTCCTGTTAAGTTTCTTGCTGAGCAGATGTTATTAGTGCTGAAGCAGATGAGGGACGGAAAACTGATGACAAGACTTCTAAAAAAAGGAAAGGAAAAACCAACCCCTAAAGCTTCAGCTCTGGCATTAATTCTGCATTCAGGTGTAACAGCCACTGAAGGAGCAGTTCTCTCAGGCATGCTATAGATCTTGCACCTTTCCAAACTGCTGGGGATAATTCTTTCCACAGCAGACTCTTCTATCTCTCAGTAGGTCAAAAGGAGCCTCCTGTGTCACTTGCAGCAGTTCTCTCCTAGCAGAGGCAACAATGGTTTACAGTCTTTGACCTCAAACTCATTTAGCTCCAGTTTAACAGTTGTTAGGCTAGCTCTTCACTTCATCCCTTCCGGTTCCTCTTTCCTGACCATTATGTATACGCTACTGCAGACCAGGTTTCCCCAGCACAATGTACGGTGGCTGCTTTTCTGTCTCTGCTGGAAGTGGCTCTCCTGTTATAATAATTCAGTCACTGTCGTGACAGATTCAGCATAGGGGTGACTTGGGCATCCTACAGTTGAGTTACAATATTTAGGTTTGACTAATTTAACAACACATTCATCAAGAGCAGCTGGCCTCTACTGTGGATCTCCTGTGTGCATCACTCCTCTTAGCATTTCTTACAGAAGACAGGATTACTCAGAATCACATTTTTCCCTAACTCATTCATGGACTGGAAGGAGACAAATTTCATTTTAATCCAAAAAGGCACCAGTGAGTTCTGTTGATTCTCTCTAAAACAAACCGAATAAGAAGTAGGTTATAATCTGGCATAACAAAGATTTGAAAGAAATCCCATTTCTAAGAGAAAGCAGCAAAGTAACGCTCTCCTAATGCCTGTCCATTTCTAAAGCCTCAATATCTAGTTTAAGAGAGCTTTCTTTTTTTTTCTTTTTCAACAGATGCAGCTAATGGGTTCATTCTGGGATAGCAAAGGGGCAGACTTCCCATGGTAAATGCTCAGACCTGCATCTTTTCTTATTCTTTTATTGAAGGATCTTCTCTGAATTTCTTCTGTGTCTCTTGGAAAGGGTCTTCCACAGAGACAGAACTGAGGAAGCAGAGAGAAAAGCATTCACTGGTGCTTCATGGGGAGAAATTCCAGAAAGCAAAGAGCCAAAGTTTCTGCCATGCCCCCTCATGGCCCCTGAGGAGCATGAAGTGGCATCTTTTCTTACCTGTCTTAAAATACCAAGCCTGCAAATGAGCTGCAGGCACACAGTCACTGGTTTGATGTGCAAGGTTCCAGGTCCTTGTTCCAAGTTTTGCCATCAATCCTTATGCATCCGATGACCATTTCCTGGTCTGTTTAGATGTGGCAGGACCTATGACTTCACCCCACAACCCTCAGGTGCTGAGCTCCTGTCACTCTGTACTGCAGTTAATAGTGATTCAGAGCCAATGTCACTGGGCAGCTACTCTTTGTAAGTTTTGAGTTCTGCATGCAGCTTCCATAAACAAGCAAGCAAGGATCTAGCTCTGCACTCCAGGAGTTGAGACCAAGTATCACTATTAAGAAAAACTGAAAGACTTTTGCTGAGTAGAAACCATAGGCCAAAAAATCCTCTCAAAACA
>NW_010410845.1:2522-6975 GCF_000710305.1 Buceros rhinoceros silvestris | reverse complement strand
TTAAGTATATTTAATTATTAATAGTGAAGAGTAAGCAAATGCATTTATTTTCATTGGACCTACTAAATTAAACTCTCATTTCCTGGAGGTAGCACTGGGACAGTGTTTGCTGCAGTCACAATCTACCTGTTGAGTGGGCAGGAATTTGCAGGAGGCTCAGCAGCCCTCCCCGACAGGAGCTAGCAGAGCACGCCTGCCCTTTGCCCCTGAGAGATGCTGTGCAACAACCCTCCGCCAACTCACGTGGGGATTGCACCTGCCTCTACTCCTCATTTGTTTCTCCAAAAAGGCTCACAACAGCCATCACCTTGCTCTTAAGGGACACAATTACTATTTTAGCTGAAATTCCCTAAAGCAGAGCAAGTACAGTGAAGCCACGTCACTCTGCACGTCACTCTGAAACAGCTGCCACCACATCACCTTCATGAGGACATCCACTGTTATCGGAACAGAGGCAGTAAATCACACTTGCTTTGTAAGAGTTCTCAGTAGCAAAGCTGACTTCACTCATGTCAGGAGCACTGCAAAAATCTTGGAAAACTGAGCTCAGGCTTTTCAGCTATGATATGGAAATATTTCAGTACCCAAGTCTCTTTTTGCAGATCTACTCTGTCATTAAATATAAAAGGGATATTTGGCTACGTGTGCACTGTAACATACCACTCCCCAAGCACAAGAAATTAGTTCCATCAGAACATATTGATACTCTCTGTAACAGTAAAAAACTCCCAAACTTAAGGGGAAACTGCTCCTCATCTTATTCCAGCTCTCTTCCTCCTCCAGGATTTGTTTGAACTACATCTGCTTACAGACATCAAGGTTCCTGAAGCTGCCGCTGCCTGATCAGGCAGCTACACACAGCAAAACATTTAGCTGGGTCATGACACCTAAAGCAGAAAAACATGGTTAACAAAAGCATCACAAAGGACACCCTGCTGCTGGTGCTCCTCCCCCACAAAATAAACTGCATCCTTAGATGCACAACTTCATGAGGCCGAGGCTTCAGTAACAAGCTCAAGTTGTTCCGAGTTCTGCTGTGCATTTGGCCACTCATTTTTAGTCCCTTAAACCAGTGATGCGACCGCAGAGGAAGAACACATGCCCCCCAAAAAGGCTCTGCTGAACGACTGTGACATGTGTGAACGGAGGAGCCGAGGGTGAGTTCACTTGGAGCAAGGTTGCCGGAACAGTCACCTTTGCACCTCTATACTGGTTTTAAGAAACTGCCCCTCTATCACAGCATGTCACATCTAGTAAGATGTGAAGAACTTCTCCCCTGAGAACCCTGGGTCTTGCGTATGCAGAGCAAGGTTCAGGAGAGATTCTGGGTCATGCACCACAGCAAAATGATTGATTGTAGCGGGTTCATTTTTAACTGTTCCCCAGAACAGCTAACGCTGTCTTTTTCATGAAGCCATGCAGGGGGAAACCAAGGGCTGTAAGCTTAGCTGCTGAGTTCATGAGGCAGCAGGCTTGCGCACAGCTGACCGGTGCAGACCAGGGCCAAGCTGTAAAGGTTAGCCGCTCACCAGCAGCCGCTGAATTGCATCCTTCGGACACTGCATGGAAAGAACTTGAAAGAACGGAGCAAGTGAAACCATGTGAGTGGAAACTTGGCCACGAACCCAAGACACTTACTGTTATTCCCAGTTTTCCCAGAAGAGGCACTTGCAGAGAAACAGCAGGGGGAAAAAAAAATCAGGAGGTAGAAAAGAGCCAACCAGTGGTAACATTGAGAACAGCTGAAAGTTCGAGCAAACAGCAGAGCCCAAGGGCTAGAGAGGCAGAAACTGAGGGAATTCTGGCACAGCAACACTATCAAATGATGCTCTCCCCAGAGTTGTTTTTTTTTACTCCACAGAGCAACATTACTTACTGAGAACAAAATGGTTTGTGTGTGTTAAAGAATGCTCTGACTGCAACAGCGTTGTTTAGATACTCTGCACTGCCAAAGCTTGTATCTTAGGCTGAATCATATAGGGAAGATGTAATTTTGCACCACTGCAACCAAACTGCTGGAGAACCAGAGAACACCAGCACGCACGAAGACTCCAGCGTATCACCTTAGTTGTGTTTCTAATGGTGCATAATTTGACACGAAATTCCAGTTGCTGCATTTTTACCTGGGGTTACAGCTTTTCACACTCTCCCTGTGTCCAGCACTTTTCCCTTATGAACCTCACAACAGAAACAGGGACAAGGAACAGCACCGAATATTGCTGTCACTGCAGGCTCACGTTGCTAGTCACAGCATCAATCATTTCCCACAATGTATTCTTGCCACATTTAATGGGCTTTTCATTTCAGTGGGGTTCAGAAAAATTCCCTGCTGCCTCTCCCTTTTGTTTTTTGAAGGAATAAAAGCTAGCACCACGCTGGAGGATTTGTCAGCTTACTGACTAGTTTGTCTGGCACAGACACGCACATCAGCTGAACTGCGTGTTACCAACTCAGGTTTACCACTGCGCAACCAAACCAGACCCATGCAGGATTAGCGATGACTGATGTGACTCTGATACCCCACCTACTTTACGCCATACAGGTTTTCACATTTTCTGCTGTGGGACACTGCACACATAAAGCACACCTGAACCAGCACAGCCTGAGCAGTTCCTTGTTCCACATGGATGTGCCTGCGTGCACCCATTCTGGGTTAAAGCTGGAACACAGACAACCACCCCACCCCAAATCCCATCTGAGCCATGTTCGTGTGCCAGTCTCCAGCAACCCATGGGTGGGAAAGGCTTCAATTCTTCAGAGCAGTGGTGCAATCAGCTGGAGAGCTCTGCAGGTGTTAGGTGGACCAAGCACAGCTATGATGTTTAAATCAGGAAATACTCCTTTGATGAAAACTGAAGGTGTTTAGGTAGCTCTGAACTGGGTATGTGCTCTCAAGAGAAACGTGGATGGCCTACACCACTATGGTCTTCTGTGCTCATCTTAGGCCATCCCACCTTAACAGATACCCCTTATGTAGCTAAGAAACAGCTGCAGAATGCAGATTTTGAGTCTCCTCTGTTTCACAAGTTTTCCCCGCTGCTCATGCTTCTTCCCAAGGAAGCTTCCCACAACTGGAGTCTCTTGTACTCAGCCTACCTGCTGTTTTTCCAAGGCCTGAACCAGAGCCCTGACTCACACTTTTATGTCCCCTACTCCAAACCCCTTCTCCAGTATCTGTAGTGCACATAATTTCCCATCTCAGTGTTAAGCCATGCTCTCATTTAAATTCAATGGAGTTAAAAGCTGTGGAAGAAACTGGGGTTTTCTCTCTACCGAAATGAGTTCTTTCAGACACCAGTTCCTACGAACCCAGGGACTTGCAGCAGCCTGTACACCCTTTACTGTTGTTTAACTGCTACTGAACTGCTGCCATGCTGTAGTCGAAGAACGTGTCTGTGCTCCCTGAAGAGGTTCTTGACTGGCTCCTAGAGCACTCTTCTTGTGCTGAAAGATAAAAAAAGTTAACACTTTATAACTGGTCACTGCAATTGTTTTCAGAGAAGCATTAAAAACTTTTGGCTACGCAGGAATACCAGGCTCTTCCAGAAATCAGTTTAAGAGCTACCTCCCCATAGTTCCACTGAGATCTCTCAGAAAGGCACAGACACCATCCGCTCTTACCTGTGTTTTTCCAAGCTCTTCCTCTTTGAGAACAAAGCAGGCAACAGCGTGTTTTTCTGTAGTTATCAGTAGGATACCTGGAAACAGTGACACGATCTAGGTGGTCTTACCCTTCTATGCAGCTGAACTCACTCTCACCTTTCGTAACTGTTTGGGAAACAGCTCCATGGGAGACAATTACACACAAACCCCTTCAGAGCAGCTTCTTCACCCTCCACAGTCTGAGCAGTAACTTTGATGTTAAAGAGTTTGCACCCCTTCTCCATAGGCTTTGAAGTAAGCAGTTGGTCAGTGATGCTTCAACTCTCCTTCCTCCAAGGGGACTGTGGACAACTAAGTTTTATAGCTGGGATATGTAAGAAAGCGGGATTTTAAAACAAAACGTATGTTCCAAGACTAGCACAGATTGTATTAATCACCCGTGGAAACCATTTCCCACTCCGTTTGATTGCACACAGAAATCTCCAACCAGCTAATTCACATACTAGGAATTACGTAAGGCCTGACAATTTGCAAGAGCTCTGACAACCCCAACATCCTGCCAGTTCTCTCTGCTGCACTGACATGGACGTTGACATGACATCAGCACATCAAACACCTTAAAAAATTGTTATAATGTAACATGTGTGTACACTTAACCTCATGCGTGTGCTTTTACTGCAGAGCTGGTTTTGGTACGCTATCCAGCAAAGGCTCCATTTAGAGCAACCAAATCCTCGAAGTTTTCATTAAGAGCAAGAACTCGTCAGTGCGAAAGCTGAGCTACAAAGTCAGGTTTCTACCTATGAACTTAAATTAAGTGATTTCTTCTTTAAGCAAAGGCATCACACAT
>NW_010410845.1:0-2395 GCF_000710305.1 Buceros rhinoceros silvestris | reverse complement strand
GTCTTCCAACCTGGACTTCAGGACATGGGGTTGTTTCCTACCTGAGCCCACTAAGACCAAAATCACTTTAGTAGTTTCTGCAGTGTAGGATGTCAGCATTGGAGTCCAAGTACAAACAAAGTTATCAGCTTCACAGGCTCATACAAACGGTGCAGTAAGTTTCCCTTAAGAGCATTAAACTAGAGTATACCCGTGTAGAAGAAATGCCAAGGTGGGCTTCCACTGTCACCTTAAGTCTTTTCATACGAAATGCTGAGACAACACTGATTTCTGCAATAGGACCAGAAGCTTCTTGTGGATCTTGCAATCAAGACCTGCTGGGTCAAAAGAGACTTGGCCATCAAGTCTTTCAGATGAGCACAGTATCCAAGTTTGAGACATATTACACACGCTTCACCATTAACACCTCTGACGAGTTGTGATCAACAAGTAAGATCCATACACTGACAAATATAAGACACCTCCAAACTGATGGAAGTGAACTACACACACAGAAAACCATTTTACTCGTCTCTTGCATCAGGCATTCATTTGGTGTTTCTGACTCCTTTTTTCTACATTTCAGTCTGCTACAGCAACTCTTAGCTGAGACATCAGTGGCATCTACATCTCCAGATAAAGAAACGTGCTATAAATGAAATAAATTTATGTGTAAAGCAGGATGCAGCCTTGTCTCCTCCCCATCGCAGCAGCACAGACACAAGGGGGAAAGGGAGAAGAATCAGTGCAGGTGACACCGTTTCTAACCCAGTTTCAGTAACAAAGCACACTGGCACACTGGCGTTAGGTCAGCGGGTGATCTTGCACGAAGATTTCAGATACGTGTTTTCTGCCAGTTCTAGGTAAGACAACCAAGCTCCCCCAGTTATCCCACTGCAATACTTACCACCATTCGTGGTATCAGCTCCACAGATCTAAGCGTTAGTCTGCAGTGGGCAACTGCTATACCTGAAGTCATCGTGCCACTGCCCTTTTTCAGCCACAGCACAACTGATCTTGCATAAAGAAGAATCCGAAGTAGGAAAAAAATACTATTGTATTGTAAATGAGAATTCTTTAGATGTATGCAACTATTACTGAAAGTTACAGCAGCAACAGAGCATTTCATCCCCTCCACTGCTTTATTCCATGATGAATGTGGCTAAACCAGACAAGCTGGGTGTGGATAGAAGCATCTCCTGTCCCAGGACACCAGATGTGTTACAGGAAGGCAAGCAACTCGTTCAGATTTTTTAACTGGAGGAAGCTGGTTTAAAGACACAGAAGGACAACAGATCTTTAAAGGCTGCAAGGTTCAGGGTAACTGCACCACAGAACATCTCATGACATCCTTCCTCCACCATTCAAGGGCATCCTGGAGCAAACAGACTACTGTATCTATATATATTGTGAGGCAATACCCTAAGTGAAGGCATTGTACTTACCTCCAAGAGGAGCCAAAGTATGAAATAAAAACTTGTAACCCCATTTCTCCTGAGCTAAACCACTACTGGATTTTAGCCAAGACTTCCAACAAACCTGTGAAACTCTTCACAGCTCTTTTCAAGAGTATCTTCTTTAAGTAATCAAAGTACTTTATTTCTCAGGAATCAGCTGTAACCAGAAACAGCGTTATTTTGCAAACCGTGCACGCTTCCAGTGTCATCTCTTTCAGTTTTGAGCAAAGATCTTCTACATGTTATTTCAGGGAACTCCAATTCAGTCTAAGAGATTAAATTAATCTTTCATTTGAGGAACAGATCATCCCCCATTCCCTGGCACAGAGACTAGCACAAGCAGGGACGATGATCAGCACAGGAAAGTCTACAACACCTTGCTCAAAATCTAGCCCATCTCCTACAAGCCAGACGTCAGGTATGCTGAAACTCAGACAGCACCTCGTTAGCTGGCTAAGCCACACCACCACTAGACAGCAAGCAGAGGTTAGAAAACAGGTAAGCAAGTTAGCTTGGCTGCTGCCATACCACGCTGAGAGGTCTTGCACCACACCGCCCATTCCTTGAGCTGTCCGAAGGATGATTTACGGCTCCAGGGACATACCGAGGACAGCTGTCTGTACGATGGGGCACAGCGCCTCCTGCTGGTCACACAAAGCCACACACCTGTAACAGCCAAACAGTGCAGCTACCAGACATGAGACAGAAGCCATAGCCCTTAGAAGAGCCCCAAGTCAGCAAGCACAGGCTGTCACCTGGTATGTGACAAGGGCATGTTCCAGCCTACGCAGGACCTTCCCCCACCATGGCCAGTCCAAGAGTTCGGCCCTGCTTTTTATTCCACAGCCTCTGCACTTCATCCCAGGCAAGGGCCAAACACCTTGGCAGCTACAGCCCCCACACGGGGCCCCTCTCTCCGGAGGGCGCAAGGGGCACAACACCGAGGGCCACCGGAGCAG
>NW_010410844.1:0-2682 GCF_000710305.1 Buceros rhinoceros silvestris | reverse complement strand
AAATCTCTCAACACGCCCCCTTTTATGAGTTTATTCTGGAGAGGTGTCTCCTCCTTCCAGGAAGCTCGGAAAAACCACAGCTCTCTGGGAAGAAGAAAGCCAGACAACAGAAGAGCATTCCGTTCCACCATGTTGAACCTAGGACACTGTACCACATTGTAACATAGCGCCCACAATTTTTTTTTTGTTAAAAATGTCTGTTTTGGTTCCAAACATACTCCTTTTACTGTTTCACCAATGCAAATACAGAAGAAGAAGTGCTGGACTTGGAATATTACTTTTTGGTAAATGATGAAGAAAAATGTGGTCCCAATTATGTGCAACACTTGTGAATCAAGGGAACAGGACACCACGGACTGCTTACTTTGCATGTGTATGCATGTATGCATACTAGGTTTCACCCACCAACCTCCCACATTTAAAGAGCATTAAGCCTGCTAAGTCACACGCTTATAGGCGGAGTAACACAAGAATAAAATATGTCTATCAGCTTCAATTCAGTCACCTCACATATATGCATAACACTCCGTCATACCGAAGTGATTTTATTTTCAAGTCATACAACAAAAACTTTAGACAATTTCAAAGGCAAAGCAGAATTCTTTTAAATCTATGCATCACCATGGAAGAGCTGTAAGGAAAGAAATGTGTTTCATTCATTATTTTCTACCTATGCTACAACTGCTTTCCCTTAATACTGCAGGTTAGAGAATCCTTAAATAGATACCAAAGTATTTCACAGGTTCTGGAAAGGTTGTGATTCATATTCATCAGTGCAAAGGCTACTATGATATAGCAGGCTCAGGTTCAGAAAGTTCAGGCAGGTACTGCAGTGCTGAGAAATCTCCTTATAAATGCTGAGTGACAGCAGCAACTATAAAGCAGTCAGGGCAAGAAGCACGCATCTTGTGGAAAGGTTTGACATTTCCAACAAACGATGATAAGTGTTGCTTTCAAAGATAAGTATTTTAAAGACCATACTCCTTGTATTTTCTTCTTTGAGAAGTTTTGCTGGAATGCTGCTTTCGAGAAGTATAAAAAATAAAGCATGGATATCGTTAAAAGTGAGAGTACAAATTGATTCAGCTATTAAGCAATATGCAGCTCCCAGGCTGAATTTATGTAAAGGATATCCTGAGCTCCAAAACATGGGAGGATATGATCATCATTATATAGCTCTTTGGTAAGGTAAGCAGCCGGAAAAGCACTTTATTGGCATCATATTCCAAACCGTCTTGGGTAGAAGCACTGTTCCCAAAGCTCTCTACAGTACTGTATGCAGCTAACCCACTCTGACATGAAGAAAGGGGCAAAAGAAGTTATACTTTGTTCTCTCAACACATTTACCTTTCCTTAAAGTAACAGCATTTCATTTGAAGCAAGACCCCTGAGACTTTTCAGGAGATGGAACGCATCACCTTAGTATGCAGCCATGTGAGCAGTTCACATGGACTAGGGTGCTCCAGCAATTAAGGCTATCGCATAAAATTCAGGAGACTCGATAGTATCTTCTGCTTCTAGTCCCGTCTTTACGGATAGTTAATTTACTTTACCCTCATTTCCATCAGTTTTTCCCATTACTCAGACCACAAACTGTGTACTGGCAGATACTGTGCATCTATAAAGACCTAATCCAATGAGATCCAAATCTTGTTTGGGACATGCAGAAGCAGTATGGTGAATATGGATGAAAACTCAAAACAAAAACAGTGCCATCAGTGGGATATTCTATGTCATCTACATTTGAATTTCTACATTTTGCCCAGGAACTGTTTGACCATTGTGTAACAGAATACACACATAATTGAGGTATCTGAATGAACTGCCATGATTAAAACATGCAAACACAAAAAAATATCACATTCTTTTCTAACAGTGTTTCAGGAGCTAAGAGAGAGATGACAGAAAGTGGCTCAAGGTTCACAAGGAAGTGAACTGAAAACCTGACCTAGCCACTACTAAAAACGTAAAATATTAACAACACAAGAAAATAGATCATTGACAGAATTTGTTTAGCTCTTCCCAGCTAGAAACCTCAGTAAAACTAAAACAGACTCAAGAAATCAACAAGCTGTAATACTGCAAAACTAATGAGAATTACCATCCACCTCTCCTTAGGATTTACTGCTGAAGCTAAATCAGAACACCACCTCTGCACATCACAAGTCAAAAGTCAAAGTCATGGGGAGGGGGAAGGTTGAGAAAACAAGAAATTCAGTAAAATAGACTTTTGAGGGAGATTTGGCTTTCTGATCAAATACAAAGATTTTAACCACAAAGCAGAATGTTTCTTTCAGAAAGCAGATGTTAATTTTGATTTGGATGCACAAAACTGCTGCAGCATACACTCCTGATTTTACAGCAAACCAAAACTGTCCAGGGAGCAAGTATAATTAAACATGCTTTTTGTACTTTTCTTAATCCCTGTAAATGCAATTATTAGTTAACAATTATATAGTGAAAGCAAGTCTTGTGAGAAACATTTGAGGGAACCGGAGTTGTGTGGTCTGGAGAAAAGAAGGCTGAGGGGAGATATCTACATCTACCAGAAAGGAGGTTGTAGGGAGGTAGGGGTGGGTCTTTTCTTGCATATAACAAGTGACAGGATGAGAGGGCCTCAAGCTGCATGAGGGGAGATTTAGGTTAGATAACAGGAAAAACTTCTTTACAGAAAGGGTTGTG
>NW_010410843.1:4416-12398 GCF_000710305.1 Buceros rhinoceros silvestris | reverse complement strand
AAGCCATGATGATGATGATGATGATGATTCTTCTCACACCTCTACTTCAGTGCAAAAGGAATACTATTCAGTCAGCAGCATTGCATTGCAGGATTTTTTGTTGTGATGACGGAGGAATCAGACCACATGTCTCTTCTAGCTTTTGTTTTTCTCTTTTTAGTAAGGTAACTATAACTATAGTTCTTACCATATCTGACACAGATGGAAGCATAGTGGCAATAGTGCGCATACATTAAATGCTATTTTGAATGGTTGTTCTACTTTACCAGAGGACTGATTTCATTAACTACATACCTTTTCAGTTCTCTCAGTAGTTCATGGAAAAGACACCACTACTTTTTTCTCTTATAGTCTTTGCATTCATAATTTGTGTTTTCAGTGTTTTTTAGTCTAAACTGAGTCCAAACTTTTCATTTCAAGACTAAAGCAGTGTATGATCTTATGTAGCTGGGAGCTTTGTAACAGATGCCTAAACATGGGCATGGGCACCCAGCATTATTTTTTAGAGCTATTTGAGTTCATGTCCCAGCGGTAAGGATGGGAGGGGTTGCATCTGTCTGGACCTCTTGTGGGAATTGAGCAGGAAGTGTTTTAACCAGCCACAGGAATGAAATGAGTGGAGACATTCATATATCTGCCAGTCAGAGCATCATATCATCTTATTCAGGGATTGAACTCCTACTTGCCTTATGGTTATGGAGAACAATACCAGGAAGTTTATCAAGCCATCCAAACATCTGGCTTGGCCTCTTGATATTTGATGACAAACTGGGAAGAGGGGAATAGAATTTGGCGAATATTAAAACTTCTCTGTTGTTTCTTTCGGCATAATATTCTCCTTTTGCTTTAATAAAACTGTAATTGTATGGTTGTAGAATATTCTCATAGTGATTTTTTTTTAATGTCAAAGTAAAAATGTTCATCTAATTTCTCAAAAACAACTAGAATATTTATGTCAACACCAGATAAATATGATATTTCTTCCCATGTAAAAAACCACCAGAAAAACTTCAAAGTTGAATTCTGTTATGATTGAAAAATAACAAGTGTTGTCCTAAGTTCACTCTTCAGTTTCTTCATTAATTTTTTCTATGACTTTAGGAAGATGTGGTGCTCTTTTTTTTTTTTTAAACTTCTAATCTTTACTCTTTAGTTTGGAGTCTTCTGTTCCTGTCTGTGCCTTCTAAAGAGACAGAGATAAAATAGTACATGTATGAGACATAACTTCAGAGTTTCATTGGTTTTATTGTAGCTCTGTCTCTGACCTTTTTTTTTTTTGACAGAAAAAGACAAAATGGGAATTCCAGGCATTAGGAAGCCTGTCATATCTTGCAACATATGAAAGACTGTAGTGAAAAAACTGCAGAGCTTATTACATTGCAAGTGAGGTAGAATAGACTACAAAGACATTGTGGAGTTAAGTGATCAACTGTCAAATTGAGCAAGTAAAGTATCTACCACTATTATTTTTTGTTACTTTCAGTGGGGGATTTTCTGAAAAAGCTTTACTGCTTCCTGAATGTCACTGTTCACTCCACATGGAATTAATAAAACAGAGCTGAAGAATTAAACCCAATATTGAAAACCAAAGACAACATTAACAGTCTCAGTACAGTTCATGATTTGAACACTTAGAGAAGAATGCTCTTCTTTAGAAAGGTTAAAACTAATTCCCAGGTTGAGATCTATGTTTCCTCTGAGTAGATTTCACCGCAGGTTTGCACAGTGGTAACAAGTACGCAGCTTGCTGATAAAGCTATATAAGGGATCTGCAAAATCTGTCAGCTGATGGCACTTGCTGCCAAGCCCCTTTGTTTCTGCGGCTCTGAGAGAACACGCTTTCAGTAACAAATTTGCCTTCCAATAAAAAGGCGTTTACCCCAAATAGGAAAAATATTTATAAATTTGAACTTTTCCATGGAACAGAAATGGTCAAAATCTTTTTTTTTTTTTTGAAAATGAAATAGAACATTACAAAAATTCCAAGCCACAGAGCCAGCTAGCTAAATATCTTAGACAGAAATCACACCAGACCGTGGATTCTGCTGCTCCTGGGAGTGGGCAGCCCCATAAACCAGCAGGGAGGCCCAGTCTGCCCAGCTGGCAGACTGGAGTCTGTCAAGGATTTCAGCAAAATTAATGTGTTCCTGCAAAGTGATTTAATTGCATTGAATCAGAATTTTCCAGGGAAAACCAATCCATCAGAACATTTGTCTAATTCTATGGTTCCTGGTCTGTGTAGGAATAATTTATTGTTTGTTTGCCAATGGCTTCCATATTTGTTTGCAGAGTTTATGGCCACATCCTGAGGCATGTTTGTGTTGGTATTGGGTAATCCAACAGATAGAGCATCCAGGGACCCTGAAATGCATGTTCTTCCATAGAGGTCCTTCTAGCAAAGGGAAAGAAGTTAAATTCCGTATGTCCCTACGTCCTGAGGGTTATTGTTGCCTAGCCTGTGGCTGAGCACGAGAAAATGACATGTACCTCATTACAGAAGGAGGATATTGATCTTCAGGTTTAATGTTGGATAAAGAACATGCCTTTGAATTGAATAAAGAAGAAAGAATGAAAAAAAAAGACTCCACCACTGCTATTACAGCTTCAGGAAAGCTCCAGTGTATTTTCTCATTCTTCCACCTCCCCAAAAGTGTAGTTTGATCACATTCCCTTCATAAAAATAAAAAACCCTGTAATTTATATTAATGCCATTTAGTTTACACAACATACATATGGGCATAAACATAAACTCTGAGACTCATAACAAAAGCAGAATGCAGAGGAAGTTTCAGGAGCTATTACGGGAATCTGAGGCGGTGGGGGGTGGGGAAATCAAGTATTGCCTTAATAATTGATGTTAGAAAGTCAAAGAGGAACAAGGTTACATTTTCACAGACTCTTGTTGTTAAGAAGTGGGAGATACCAAGTAGTGCTTTAAATGGTATCCTTAAAAATTCCTTGAAAAACATTCCAAAGTCAAATAAGTGTTACAGCAGAAGTCAAAAGGTGGAAGGTGATTCCCTGATCTCAGCAATTAAACTTCAGGGATATGTTGAAATAATCGTGACAAGTGAAGTTTTGCTGCTTGTTTTCGAAAAGCAGAACACTGATAAAAGTTTTTTGATCAGGAGTGTATGCAATCATTCCATGTTATTTTGTTGGAAAGAAATTAACAATTGGAGTGATCCAGTGCTGTATTACTTTCTTTTAAGTTCAGTGCTGAAGAATTTTGACATGGCAAACACTTTTTGCTGTGCACATAGGAAAACTGAGTGGAAAATCTTTATTGTTAAAACTATCCACTACCCTCTTTTCACTTCTTATTTGAAAAGTGATAGGTAACAAACTAAATTCATGAATAATATGCCATTGGAAGAATACAACAAAACCATCAGTTTCTACAAAAATTTAAGCTTTTCTTTTTCATTGGAAAAGTGTCAAAACAAAACAAAACAAAACAAAACAAAACAAAACAAAACAAACAAAACAAAACCACCCCCCAACCCCACACACACACTTTGGATGTGGAGCCTGAATGTATGTCTTGCCAATATGGAGAAGACAGTGCTCTTTAGACCATTTAGCTCTTTAATAAATGGTATACACTGAACATTTGTCAAAATGACACAAATATCTGGGAGAAATAAATAAAAATTATAAAATCCCCAGACTGCAAGTAACAAAAATGCTGTTGATGTTTTCCACAGCTCTTACACACTAAAGAAATGTAGTACAGGCTCACATAATGAAAATGAGCATATTCACGAGGGAGCCAAAAATTTAGAATTTAACTTTGTTCTTGTGTGTTCTCACTGTACTCCTTGTGTTTATACCTTTAAATGCCATGACTGGGGGAAAAAGACATGTATCAAAAGAGTTTAAAACTTCTTAAGGAAACAGCTTCTGTTTCAGTGACCCTATCTTCATTTGTCTTAGACATTCATATTGTTCCATCTGTATCATATATAGAGACATTTCCAGACATTAAGTCCATATTTCATTATGTATAGACTTTATGTTGTAGAAGCCATCACAAACAGCTAAATAACTTTTAAGTACTACAAATACAATAACTCGTAGGTTCTCTAAGAGTGGTTGCAAGAAAAGCCTATGAAGACCCTAGAGCATGCACTTCATATTAACGCTAGCAGGGTTTCACTGCTAATAGTGTTTCAGACTTTCTTGTGGTTCAATGCTTTAAACACATACTATGTATGGATGCTCAAGGATGAAGGAATATGCCAAACAGATTATTCTAATAATTGTCCATGCTGCAAACCATAAAACACATACTGACTATTCTGAATGTTTCAGCATGTTTTATGTGGGCAAAATTTTGTGCTACCTTTGTGCATTTCTAATGAAATGGTCTCATGGAAATACTTAACAAAAGAAATCTAGAACTGGAAGGACTCCACTTCTCTCAACCGAAGTAGAACAGTATCAAACAACACAGAAAACTGCAATTGTTCAGTGGTCTGACCTCTATGAATAATTTCAAACAAAGTGAAGAAAGTGAGATTATGAAGGCTTTATATTTTATGTATGGGATTTTAATAATCTAAACCGAATCAAAATCATATTTTTTCTTTAAGAATAGGATATTATAGTTAGATCCACAAAGTTTAGTGTATATCCACGAAAACTAGTCCGTGTTTGTACAAACCTAGGCTAGTGGAGATGTTTTGTGTTGCAGATTATGAGATATTGAGGAATATATATTATGTCAACCTGTACAGCTAAAGTCAAATAACTAGCTTTACATTTGCCATTGTTTGTTTACATAAAGTATTTTACTTGCAATATCTGACAAATTCTTTGTAAAACAACACCTTTTCAAAATGTACTGAACATATCTGTTAATTCCAGACTTACTCGTGTTCCCTGAAAAGGTATTTAAAATAGTTTTCTTTTTAAATTGAGAATTTATAGATAGCCAGGTACAGCCTATCCAGTTGTACATACAGCAATATTTTCATATATCACAGTTTGTTAGTAAAAGTTACTCAATCGAATACTTGAGAAGAAAAGTGAAGATCTAGAGTTCAGTCATGTTTTTTGTCAGCAGTTTGAAAAGTGCAGGAGAATCCCTGCTTCTGTGGAGTCAAAGAGTCAAGGGACTTGCTGGCTTCGGGGCAGTCGAACTGCTTACCATAACTGCTTTGGAGTCTTGCTCTCCTTAGCCCAAATTTCTCTGGGATTTCAGATGCCAGTCTTGGGAACTGCATAGGTAGGTCCCCGTGGTGAAGTGAACCCACGGGGCCAGAGGAAGCTGATGTAGACAAGGTGGTGGGTGTCCCCATCAGTTATGCAGCCAGCCATCTCTACAGCCCATGCCCCAGGAGCAGCATAGGCGCTGACCTTAAGCAGTTACCTGCTTAAGAACATCTTTATTTACTTTCGTTCTAAACTTGCATCATCAACAGGGTACCTTCTCACTGGGACTCACTTAAGCTGGGTTTAACTAAAATAAATGGCTGATAAGTCAAGAAACAGTGCTGACTCTCCATTGTCAAAGTGAAGCTGGAACACAGTAACCCCAGAAATCCAGACTGGAGTCATCAGGTCAAAGTGTGAAAAAGTGGTAAAAAGTACAGACAGACTAGTTATGAAATATGCAGATAAAACGTTGTTTGACCACAAAGCAGCTTTCTGAGAGAGGTGAAAATCAGTTCAGGATCAAACTCACTTTACAGTGTTTAACTCCATTCAGTAAAACCATTAGTCTCATCAGACTTTCTTTCCAATTATATATCTCTCTTTTAAAACCAAAGACCTGAGTAAATTCTATTGCTTTCTTCTAATTAAAACATTTTTAACTTGTGCACTATTTGTTAATCAACTACTGTTCCTTGACAAGAGACATATGTCACAAGAGAAGCAGAGGCAGATGGAAAAAGCATACTAACGGTTGCAAAATTAGAATACTTAATACTCAACAAAATGCTGTCTCGTTTTAAGTGGTCTATATTTCAAAGCTGACATTCAAGTACAATTTGACATTAGACTGTACAATAGGATGTTCTCAGAAGCATTTTTTTTTCCACGTTGAAATATAGGTATATGTCTCATTCATTAAAAAGTATATTCAATCATCCTGCAGAGTTTAATTATTATTTTTAAAAATAGGATATGCATTATATAGCATGCATAGATAGGTATTATATAGCAAGCCATTTTTAGGCATATTGTCAACGTGTTACTCGTGATTACAGAAAGGTTTACTAATAGGTCAAAACTCTAACCTTTTCTTGGGCAGCTTCAGATGAATGACACATAGCACAAAACAGGGTTTGGGGATAGGAAACATGGAAAACACAAGACACCTGAGAAACTCTGATCTCTTCAGGTGGAAACTAGAAAACTCCTGAAAAGAGGCTCCATACAACTAACCCCTATGACTTCCACACAAATTAAAAAACTTACAGCACAGTTTATCCAAAGCAGAGGGGAAGTGGGAGGTAGAAGCAGTACAAATATTTAACAATCAAGATCAAATTAAACTTCAACAGATGTTAGTATATTTATTTTTAACCTTTTATGAATTAGGGAAATAGAATTTTTTTCTCATTCTTATAATGTCAGGGTACAGTCTAGAGATTGGTGAAACACATCTAGCAGTTTGGAGTCAGACTACTTTCCTTTCAATCCATTTCAAGTATCTAAATCAAAAGAGCAATGCTCAAACAGTAAGAAAGAGAGAGAGGTGGAAGAAAATGAATGTAAAGACTAGGAAGCAGTATTGGGCATGAACAGTTTTCGTAGGTCACAAAGGAAGAACAGTGAAGGAAAATAAAAAGACAGTTCACTTGGCCCGTGATCAACAGAACAAGACCCAATTCTTTGAATTTCCAAATTGTAAACTATTTCCTGAAACTGAAAGTCCTCTATACAATATGGTGCATTCTTCTGCAAGGAACTGTCCTGATTCGTGAAGATACATCATGCATTTTTGTCTGTAATCTCAGGAAGCTAAGAGCAATGAGTTACAAGCAAAAGCAGAAGCACATTTTCTTCATTTGATCTAGAAGCCAAAATCCATGGTGATATTAACAGTGACCAGCACTAAGACTAAGACTGTGTGCTTTCTGCATAGTTAAAGAATAGGTATCTGGACCCCAGACAACAGGAACTTGTAAACCTCCCACTCTGAAACTGGTAGAAAACTTGTCAGAGTTACAAAAATCTTTCTTCAGTGATCTTACCATCCCAGTCCAAGTGTGCACAAGGAACATGGTGCTCTGAAACGCATGAAGGTAGACTGAATTTTAATCAATGTAAACAAAAACAAAACCATTTTCCCCGTATTTGTACAAAGGGACTCAGCTACAAAACACTGGCTGTAGCAAAATATGCTCTCTACTGGACTTCAAAAGGCACATTTGTCTGTTTACCTGTTTCCTACACAAGATGATCATAAATAAATTCACTTCACTGCTCCTTCTTCCTCCAATTCTTCCTAAGCAGTAAATTATACTCTGTCCATAGTCCTCTGAAGTGTAAGTCAGCTTCCGCACAATAAAATTAATGAGCAGTGTTGCTAAGAGCCAGGTGTGCCAGCCTAAATGAAATGTCTCATGGAAACTGTGACTTTGGACCATTAACCATGGCTAATCAACATCGCTATTTTATACACATAAACAGACGTCACTCTAGAACTGAATTCATGGTTTTTTAGTGTGCAGGTACCAGGAATTACTTTAAAACTAACTTTGTACATTGCTCTGAAGGCTGTGAGACAACAGGAGCAGAGATGTTGATTCTTCCACTTTTTATTCCGATTTTATTCAGTAATATTGCTACTCACTATGATGACTGAAGACAAGTAAGAGGATCTGTTCTTTTGTTGCGACAGGCTAAATTTACAAGAGCTTCCCACACACATGTGTGGCTAAATGCACAGTAACTATCTCAGAAAGTACACAAAATATGCCCAGGTACTTTTTTTCACACACACCCCCCCCCCCCCCCCCCCCCGCCAC
>NW_010410843.1:0-4350 GCF_000710305.1 Buceros rhinoceros silvestris | reverse complement strand
CCCCCCCCCCAAGCAAAATGCGGCCTTTTTAAAGTTCTCTGGGGAAGGAAAATGACAGATGCCAAATGACAAATGCTAAGTGCCCATTGCTTAGCAAACATGCTGAACAAATATCACAAACCTGCAAAGCCATTAAGTACAGGAACTCATTCCACTGAAGCCCAGAGCAGGAAGACAAATAAAGAGCTAACACTACACTCATGATAATACAGTTAAAGGCAAATGATTTGTATCTAAATTGAAGGGGAAGAGACATTTGTTTTGGTGCAACTATATTGTTACGCATTGCTTTATATTACATTCAAGTATTTCATTAAAGGATAATGAAAAGAGTCATGACAGAAATGGCATCACATTATGAAAATTAACATGACATAACAAAATAAAATTTTCTTGTGTAAAACTTCGATCTGCTGCTTTTACTTTCTCCTCTGCAACAAAGGAATGGACCATACTTTCAAGCAGAATCAATAAATTATCATTCACTTGTTTTGCTAATATATAGTATCTTTAATCCTTGAATAGTCAGACGCTTTACAATGTTACGCTGCAGCTGACTAATATGCACCATATACTCTACCATCACGTATATGCAACATTACTGCATATGAGAGTAAAACAGAAGGTGAGAGTTGCCACAAAGATGTGTGGAAGGCTACAAGTAGGGAGAGGATGTGCATGTCTGGCTCTCTGCCAGCAGCAGAGTACATAGAAAATAAGGATCCTGCCAAGTTCGTTGAAGATACAGGGTCTGTCACAGTGAAGAATTTAGGCCTAAGCCGAAGACAATTGTCTGAAATCAGAGTTTGTCTTCTTTCTCTTTAGCTCGTAGGACTACATAGAAATAAAACCAGTAGCAAGTGACAAAACTCTTACAACTGTCAAGGAGTGACCAGGAAAAGTTAAATGCTGAAGAAATTAGAAACGTGGATGCTGACATATGAAGTGGTTAGTGTGTTAAATACATCAGTGTGCTGGTGTCATGAAACACTCTCAACATTGACTCGTGTCAGTGGAAGCCAATCTGCCCTAAATTCTCAATGAGATGCTTTGCAGTCACTTGACAAGCTCCCTTAAGCAGAGCAACTGTCTTTAATCCGGCATGATTAGAGAGAAATGGGAGAGAATCTCAGGTCTAGAAAGCTGTCATGGTGCTACCAATGAACAATGAGTAAAGATAGTGGTACAAGCAGCATTCAGTTCATAAACTGTTTGAAAGGACTACATGGATTTACACATACCTCCTCGTTCCACTGTCTACACACATTTGTGTACACTATGTATACAGAGAACATGAGAACAATAGTATATTTAAAAACCATTGCTTGATTATACAGAATACATGACAATGGAGAATAATGTTTACATTACTTGAATTATAACCCTTTTGAAATAGACGACATAATTTTCTATATGTTTAGATAGTTACTAGGAAAAAAGGAAGAGTTTTCATTGCCATTTCCAGGCATTATAATTATAGCTAAAATTATATGTATCATAATTATAAACCATTGGCTCATAGTATTTTTCACAAGTATTTCAAAGCCATTTTCAGAAGTACATTATTGATATTATAATTATAAAAAGAATGCCTTAATCTTACTAATTGTTCATACCAAAGCTAAATGCATATTTGGAGAAACATATTTACTAAGTAGTAAACCTTCCATCCCTCAGATATATACAACCTAACAGTTGTGCTACATACCATGTTTTTTGCACAATTTAGCCACGTCCAGAAATAGCTGAGCAATATTCTGCGTAAAAATATTCCTTAAACAGTAACTTGAGGTGTTTGTTAATAGAGTTCGAGGTTCATTTCCACCAAAGTGGTAGGTACAGCACTTGTAGACCCATCCGGTCTATGTTAAACAGAGCGAGTGTGAGGAATGGGATTATCTGGCACTTGCACAGAGTTTTTCATAGGCTATGACAAAGCTATATCTACATACATGTTTTTAAGATTGACATGAGCTGCAAAGCCACAGCGATAGAGTGATTATTCCCCAGGCTAGAGAGTTTAAACTCTATAAACTCTGTAGTTAAACATTTGGCTGCAGTGTAAATATATCCTTAGGGACAAGTTCTCACCATTTGGATGAGCAAAAGTCAACAGGAATTTATCAGTAATGCTAAAATACTACAAGATTTGTCCATAAGATTTTGGCTAGATCGTGGCCCTTAACAGAGGAAAAAAAAAAAAGTACATATTGAAGTCTAATTATTTCATTGTGTCTGTATTTTGTTTTGAAAACACCAAATGGATGAGACCATATGGGCTTAATAAATATGATTTCGAATTGCACTCATTTTTAGTTATTCAAGAGTGAGAAAGCATCTTAAACAGTAAGAGTTGGATTCTTTACCTTGTACGTAAAGGCTATTCCAGCACCAGAAACCTTTTCCACTGAGAAATCTACTCCTAAAAATCCTTTCCTATTTCTAAGATTCAGAAAGATTCTAATTTGGTATTATTATTTAGAAACAGTCTAATCTACTCAAGAGTGAATTTATGTGGCAAAGTACATACACACGAGAAGAACACTTCATGGTGGAAACACCGACTCAACCCTGTCTATAATATAGCTGGGGCACCATTATAATCATGAAAACCTTACTTGAGATATCCTGTCTGCATACACACATTGATTTTTAAATACCAGTGCACTGTCAACAAAATGACAGGTTCAAACAGCTTATACCACAAATTCCTAGCAACCTACAGAATTATTTCTCTTATCAAGAAGACACCTGCTTCCAGTGCTTATGAATCATAGTAAAATCCATGATTTGTGAGATTAATTGTATAATTCGCAGTATAGCTTTTGTACTATGAAAATAAAACTGTAGGGTTGGACACAATCTGGTTTGACTCATTCAGTTTAGTCAAGCTGTAAATCTCTGGGACTCTATAGAGCCAACTCCAGCTCAGATCTCTTAGAGGACCTCTTAACTTAAAGACTCAAGGTGGAGGCCACATTTCTTTCCAGTCTAGATTTCTTTCTTCTAACGCCATGTACTTTCAAAGTGGAAAAACATTACTTTGCCAAACTGAGAAGTATCCATGAGTAACACTGGGCTCTTTTGTATGTTAGCTTTAAGAAAAAGCTGTAGGGTGTGTGTTGCTCAGAGTCCTGCTCCCCTGTGTTTCAGTTCCTCTCTGGAACGCTCCATAAAGCATTTCTGTAGGGTCAGATTCCGTGAGATAAGAGAAAAAGTAACTAAGTCCTAGATCTCTGAGGGCAAAAGTGTTTTGCCGCAATGGCAATGCAAAAGAAAAAACACTCCAACTTTTGCCTAAATTAAAAATGACCGGAATTGAAGCAAATGGTACCGAGAAAAAAAAAAAAAAAAGGAAAACAAAAAAAGGCTGACTTCAGTGTCGTCAGTAACATGCCTTTGATTAGAGAGAAATCTGGTGTAGGACTGAAATACATGAAGCATGTATCCCTTCTTTTTCTGAAGTGGAACTATAATACTGACAAGCAGACACTGAAAAGCAGATGTTCATAACATGTCTTTGAGAAACACGATTTCAGAAGGCTAATTTGCCAGCGGAGCAAGATGTAATCCTCCAGTACTGCAGGCTGCTGCAGTTCGTGTTGTCTAGCAGGGAGAATTCTGATCCAAAACACCCTAACCTCTGCTGGATCATGGCCTCAGCTACCCTTGCTGTAGATCCTTTTTGTCTGGGCATTGTGAAAGGAAATGCTGTACTGTTTGGCTGTAGCCTGCTCACTGCTGACAAGCTAATTCTCCATGGCAGGCTGCCTCTCCCCCTAATAAACACTCTCAGGCTATGTTTGCTATCAGCTGTACAAACCCTGCAGAGCTCATACATACTGTATTTTGAACTGTGGCATTGAAAATGGTCTAATGATTTTCTCCATTTAGCTCCAGTAGAGCTGAGGTGATGTCAGTGTCTTATCATTATGTTGTTAATAATTTCTGTAAACTCTAGAGCCTTTTTTTTTTTTTGAGTGCAGAAAAGCAGATTTATATAATCCTTACAACTTCATATAAGGAACTTATATTGCCACAATACCCTACATTCTGGTGGAAACATCTAATCTTAAGTACAGTCCAAGACAATCCTTGGCTTGCCCAACAAGTGCGTAAGATGAATAATATCACCTATAATGTTCTGCTTTCCCCCACACATTTCGGCTGTGGGCTTCTCTCACCACAGTACAAAGTCCCTTCCGGGAAGCAGCAAGCTGTCAAGCTCCTTTCTACTCATGCTAATCACATCTGACTCATATCAGATGAAAACAGAGGAGCTCTGCACAGTTGCACTGTAGCACTGATAGTACGATGGGTAGATTTATATGTTCCCTGACAATGACAGAC
>NW_010410842.1:0-1063 GCF_000710305.1 Buceros rhinoceros silvestris | reverse complement strand
ACGGGCTCCACTTCTCCAGCTTGTCCAGGCCCCCCAGCTGTATCCCGTCCCTCAGGCGTGTCCCTGCACCGCTCAGTTCGGGGTCATCTGCAAATGTGCAGAGGGTGCCCTCGATCCCGCTGTCTGTGTCCCTGATGTCATCGAACAGTGCTGGTCCCAGCATGGACCCCTGAGGGACACCTCTTGTCACCAGTCTCCATCTGGACATCAAGCCATTGACCACCACCCTCTGGATGCACCATCCAAACAACTCCTCATCCACCAACCAGTCCACTCATCAAACCCGTATCTCTCCAGTGTAGAGAGAAGGATATTGTGGGGCACCATGTCAAAGGCTCATCACCCAAGGGGTGCTCCTGACAGCCAGGCCACTGCTTCATCCGGGCAGGGCAGTGGGGTCTTCTACAGCTGACACCCAGTGTTTTTACAGACCGGCGGTGAACACCCCAGGAAATCCAGCTCACAGATCCATTGCCACCCCACACATCTTGCATCCGACACAGCAAAGCGCAGCTAAAATCAGAGCTCTACAAGCTGATTGTTCTCTTTTCCTAACGAGTTCCCTGTTACAGCCCAGACAGATGCTCAGGGCATCAGCACCCACCGATCTCACCCTCGTCGGCCTCCCATGTCATGAAGCAGCAGTTAGTCTTGGTGTCCCACACGCAGATCTGGCCTGAGCTGGTGCCACTATAAAGAAGAGGGCTGGCACCGTAGCAGAGAGAGGTCAGCTCCACTGACCCTAACACGGCTGGGGCAGGGGCCTGATGAACCTGCCAGAGCACAGAGAACAGAAAGGTCACAGAGGGTGTGGTGCTTACCTACATCAGAAAAAATCCAAACTCCTCCTACCCTCAATTAACACCTCAAACACAACGGAAAGCCACTCTAGGCCAGTCGACATCATTTCACTGAGATACATTATCAGCTCTCGCAGACCTGTGGGGGCAAAACCTCCATCAGGCTCACCAGGGGCTTAGGAATTATTTCAGAGATCATAGACTCATGGACTGGTTTGGGTTGAGAGAGACCTTCAAAGCTTATCCAGTCCAACCCCCTGCAG
>NW_010410841.1:0-10103 GCF_000710305.1 Buceros rhinoceros silvestris | reverse complement strand
AAATGCCCCCCTTCTCAAACCGCGACATAAATGCATTGTATATAATGAGGAAAAATTTGGTTTTTTTCTGATTAAATGTAAAATACTGTATGGTTAGCTCATGTACGTGAGCATGCACACAATTACTGTTTTCTTTATCAGTTAAGTTATTAGTAGAAAGAGAAGTATTTCAGGTAATTCAATTGTTCTGATTTTAGTCAAATGGAATAACTTGGCTGGTATTTAGAGGGCTTTCAAATTCTCTTCAGAAATAATCTCTGTTTTTCTGATTCTTTTCCCCTCTAACAAAATTAGAGGGTTACTTTATGGAGGACATGAGTATGGAAAAATACGTTTGTAGACCTTTGGTACTCGGGTAAGAAAAGGAGGTTTTTATCAAAAGAAACTTCTGAATAAATACAGAGCTTACTGAATTTACTGAATACTGTGTGCTTCTCAATCTAGTTTCATAAAGTAAGGGAATGTAGATCATACTTTAATTGCCAAGGTAGCAGCCCTGTTTCCTAAAGAAGAAGGATGAATGGATTGCTGAGGTTGCCTGGTCAGATGAGTACACTTGCGTGTACTGATCAGATCAGTCAGGTCAGATAAGTACACTTGGGTTACCCAGGACTGAGAAGAGCTGTGTTTTGAAGCGGAGATTGCTGCCGGCCAGGACTGGCAGAACAATAGAGATGGCTCGTTCCTCCTTCCCTGCTGTCCTTGTGTTTAGTAGCTTCCATTTTCACTTGTCAGACTAGCCGTTTTGAACCTCCTCTCCTTTAGCTGGTGGGTGGTAATGCTAGCTTGAGGAGCGAGTTTGGAATGTGGACACAGATTGACTTCTGCCTAGCAGCAAAGGTTATGAAATGGATGTGACGAATGGGTGATCTTTCAGGAAAATACTAAACTCCTCCATATTCATACAGTCAACCTAAGAGCCAGTGGAGTTCAGCATGAAGTTTGTTACAGTTACAAATAAACCCCCTGTACCCAAACACCGAGCACAGTTTTTTCCAGGGTATATTTATTTGTGGGTTGTAAATAGAAGTTGCAACCTGGTAGTTAGTCCTACTTCAGTGCTTTCCTCTCCTTGTGTGTTAGGGCCAGCAAAGTGAAGCTATGCTGTTGGTGCTAAAAGGTTGGGGTTTTGGGGTTTTTTTAAATAAGATTTTTAATGAGTGTGTATAACCATGCATGCTATTTTAAGTTATCTGTGAAATACTTAAGAGCTTGATGGTGATTTATACAATGTGAAATAGGTTGAAATTTTAAATTTGCACAAAGATGGTTTTCAAAATGCAGCATAACTTGGCAGCAATAGATTCTTGAAATGTGTGTTATATTAAATATTTTATATATGAGATGTATGTCAGCAGTATCAGAACTGCTATGCTTGTAATGTTTAATGATGAAGGTAAACAGCTATATGCTGACATTAAACAAACTTAATACATGTATTTTTCCCATTATTTTAGTTAATACACAATACAGTGTTCTGCAGTAGCCTGACGTGCTTGTTGATTTGTAGACTGCTAGGGTTTGGGGGTTGTTTGTTTTTCTTCAGAAAAAAAGCTCAATGTTTTAACCAGCTATCTGGAAGTTACAAGGAAAAAGTATGTGTTTAGTTTAAAACAGTAAAAAAATACCGGTAATGCACATTTAAAAAAACAACAGTGTACCCAGAGTTATGTCTATGTAAAAGTCATATAGTGCTAAATATGTAAATTTTTCTATGCAAATGTAAATTGTATGTAATATGGCTTCATGGACTATGTTATGTGGTGGTTAGAAGGCTGTCTAGGTGGAATATGGCTTGTAGTTCAAATATATTTGGAAAAAATATACCACTTTTAATGACGTTTTGCTATTTATTTCAAATAGCATTGTAATGTTAGAAAAATATTTTTCACAGTTTGACTTTGTTAATTTGTATAGATTTCTGCTAACTTCAGATTCTGGAAGGTTGTGCTTAGTTACTTTTAATAGGAAAAAGTATGTCTTATCGTTTGTTGTGTAAAATGCTTTTTTTGAAGCTGTTATTTTACTAATTGAACTTCTGTTTTCTTCTAGCTGACAGCACGATCGCTGCCTTCCATACAGTCTGATGAGAGACTACAACCTCTACTTAATCATCTCAGGTAACATAAGCTGAAAGCATTCTTTCATACACATTAAAATAATTGCATCAGTAGAATGTTTTAGCTAAAGTTTTTTTTCAGATGCCTTGTCTGTGTGTTTGGCTTTGGCTGGGGAAAAACCCCCAGAGATATCCCTTCAACTTAACAAAAGCTTTATAAATGACATGAAACATTATTTACAGAGCTGGTGTTGCTTCTAAGTAACAACAAAATACTTGTAGGTTTTGTAAAAAAAATTTTTTTTTGTAGCAAGGGGAAAGTTGTTAAGTTTCCGTATGAATAAAACGGATTCCAAATTACACTGCTCAGAGTATGGACCTTCCTTGTTGCAAATATTTTATGCTCTGTTATCTTTTTGGATGATTTTTACATCAGTATCATTGATGAATGGAGTCCTGTTTTCTTTGTTTAATGGACCTAAAAGGAGAGGTGAAAATGTGAACCATTGAGAGTGCTCTACATCACAGCTGAAATAGCCTGCCTCTCTCTTAATAGTATACAGTATATAGAAGCGTTCTACTTTCTTTGGATGTGTTTGAGGATGAAGAGTAAGAAAAGATACTTTTCTGATGATCTTCAGGTTAAGCATAGATTTGGTCTCTTTCCTATGTACATAATTGCTTTTTACCACTTTATATCGTTCGGGAGAGTTTCCTTAGTGCGGTGTAGTGTGCAGGAGGACAAAGCCTGTACAGTTAGAGGGAGATGCATTGGCTTAGAATCATTGAATCATTTATCTTGGAGAGAACCTCTGGAGGTCATTTAATCTAGCCCCTGCTCAATGCAGATCTGGTTGGATCGAGTTGCTCAGGTATTTATTCAGTTGAATTTTTAATATCTCTAAGGGTAGAAATTTACTTAAATACTGAATGTCAGTAATGAAAGCTCTGTTTTTGAACATGTACAGCTTTGTATTAAGATCACTGAAATGGCGTTGGATGAACATAGAAATGGAAATGGTGAGGCTCTATCATGACAGCACTGCACCAGAATTAGGATGCAGATCTAGTTAGTGTGCTCTTTATTTCCTGTGGTACTGTACTGCTCGAGGTATCTGTACCCAAGACTCGACGTTTTATTTTGATAAAAATATCTCAGGATTTTTATTACATAGGAATGGTTTCATATTTTATTGCTTTCAGTGTAAATCAGAATAGGAAAAATAGCTTTCGTTGTGTCTCTATTTATATAGGATTGAACTTTGTTCAAGAGGAATAAATGAAAAAAATAACTGCAGTATAACTGTTAAGTAGCCGGATAGGGATACTTACTGAATGCCAATAACCTTCCATGTTTTTATTACCATACTTCTTACTGGGGTTTTAAAAAATATGCCTCTCTGGCATACCTTTCCCCATTTGATGCTAAAGAGCAATTAGGTTAGCTTTTTATAAATTGTGCTCTCTAGGAGTAAATACTGAGCTATCTGAAACTTCTTTTGGTATATGCTATGCATCTATTGAAGTGGATCAGCCCTCAGTATCACAGCCATCACAATCCTCTCTGCACTTTTGGTTTAAATATGGGAAAAGGAAAGGTTACAAAAAAAAAAATGCTGGTTTAACATCAGCTACTTTAACAGGGTCAGTGTATGCTACGTTAATGCAAAAAGGTGTTTTATACACATTCGTATGTTAACTTTAGTATGTACGTCTAATGACTGGTAAGTTACTTCCATTTTGCTTTTGTGAAAATGGAGAGGGTGTTCCCAGTATATTTTGTCACCAATTGAAAAAAACTACAGAAATGCTTCCAAGTTGGCTTTTTGGAAGGTCCTTTAAAATAGACAAAACCCATCAAACCTTTACAACTTGAAATACAAGGTATGGCAGTGAACAGACAGACAACCAAGTAGATCTTCTCTGCTGTTTATTTCTATGAATCAGTGATTCATTTTTGCTTCATCTTGCTCGTGAGAAAGGAGAATATTAGTTAGTTGTAGGCTTCCCTTTACTTTCATTGTGTGAATTCTCACAGCAGTGTTTTATTTTTGGCGTATGTCAATAGAGCTTTATAAGGGGAACAAAAGCTTAGATAGAAAGGTGTGAAAACAGCATAAAATTAAAGGTTACATAGCATTGTTTGGTTGTTAATGTCCCACTCATGTTTTGGCATCTGCTTGTGACTTTTAAATTAGCTAGTCCTCAGAAAAGGTCATTTTAGTGTGGATTATGTCTGCATAGATATTTTAATCCATGTCATTTTTTCAAATGGACATAACATTCATTTTGTAACTGGACTGTTCTGAACTAGATATGTATTTTATCTGTGACTTTGGTTCTCTTGTTGTCCTATTTGGTTTCCTTGGTGCTTTTTAATATTAATTTTACTAGACCAAAAAAAAAAGTTTTTAGTTAAAATGTTAAAATATTTGATGCAAGGTTGTGCTTAGGGATTTCACATGCTCACAATAGGCTACAAGAAGATTTAAATTGCTAAAACTGTATCAGTGTAATAGAAATGGAAAATGTCTAAATGCATGAGACGAACACTTCTGTAGCTGCTGCTTTTAAAGGAGTTTTATATGGTTTTGTGATGAAATTACAGGGTCATAACACTCTACCCTTTAAAATCTTCAGTAGGAATAATTTCAAAGACATGAAAACTGTCATATGTAATCCCATCAAACTATAGGACTGTGCCTGTACATGAATTATGAGTTGACTTTGAGTCTGGTGAAGAGGAAGCTTAGGGATGATCAAATAGCAGCCTACACTGATTGAAGGGCAAACATGGCAGTATTGGAATTCTTGATGGTGCCAGAGGATGTAACAAATGACAGCGGACAGGTAAAGTAGCTGGGATGTTCAGATCGGATATTAGGAAAAAGGCCTCTGCTAGAATGATAGGTGCAGCAGATTGCCCGGAGATGCAGAATCTTGGTTTGTGGAAATTTTTAGGATGCAGCTAGAAAAAACCATTTGTCACCTGATTAGTGTTGGCAGTAATCCCAAGATGAAGTGGACTGTAAGATTAATTGGTCTTCTGACATCCTTTACAAGCAACATTTTGTATGAATCTGTTAATTCTGTCTTCAAATGATAGTTCACAAAGTTGATACAGAAACAAAGAGTAGTGCTAATATTTTTCTTCTTTCACAAGGTCATTGAGATTTTTTAAAATAGAAATGTAGAGAAAATAATGGCCATCTGTGGAGAAAGCAAAATGTTATTTTCTTGTGATTAAATCAAGGGACATGGGGAATCTCTGCTAAAGAAAATCACAAGACCTGGCACCTAAAATGGCTAACCCCAAAAGCTCTAGTTCCTTGAGCTCCTTTAGACAGGAATCCAACAGCTGAGCTGTCTAAGGACATGTGACCGGTGCTGGCCTCTTCATACCCTGCTCCAATCCACCACAATTCCTGGATGTGGTCCAGAATTCTGGACTGCAATTTCTTCTCTTGTGGTTCTCTTCTTCGTAGGCCAGTTCTTTCTATGGATGCTAGGAAGAAGTGGTTTTCTTTAGTTTAGCAGTATTTAGCAGTGTTTTTCAGTATTGGTATGACTCTAATAAATACAAATACAAGCAGATCATCCGAAGTGGTTATGGTAGAGGAGCTTAAGAAGTTACCAGCACTCATCCTAGGATGTGGTAATTGACTGACTGGTCATTTTCCTAATTGGTTGTTTCACTTTAAAAAAAGTTGCTTAAGCAAAAAATGCTTTTGATTGTATTATTTTGGGGACTGTGGTTTTTGTTTTGTTTATAGGTTGCCTAAGTAAAGTGATGCAGATCAGGTTCTGCAAGGAAATTTAGATAATGCTTTAGTAAAATCAGTGGTAATAAACATACACTGCTTAAATCCTTTTGATTATTTATCCATTGTTGTGTAATGAAAAAAACCTGTTAATGCAGTAGGCTTGCCTAGAGCTCCATTGTGTGCTGGAAATAAGACTAAAGAATGAATGAATGCATGTATAATTAAACAAATGACTTGTACTGTAGTAAAATCAACCTAGCTATATGGTTTTCACACTTTACAGTCACAAAATAATCCGTAGCACCTAGTATCATCATGCAGCTAAATTGCTTTTTTTCTGGAGTTAACCTCCATATGCCTTCGGAAGATTGAAGAAATTACCTTTGTTATTAACTTACAAAATCCCTCTTGCACAAAAACATTTCCTCTTACCCAGACTTTGCAATGTGATTTTTGGATCAGTATGCTTTATCCAAAGCCCACGTTTGCTTTATTGCCTGCTGTACTGACAACTCAAGTTTGGGTGGGTTCTGCTCTGGGTGTTTCTATCAGCATATTCTGCAGCTCTGCAGAATACACCCACATTCAAGAAGTCTACGTATTTAAAAGTATTTAAAAGTATGGGCATTAGATGCTTGTATTTGATTTGAAATTACTTTGACAATGTCTGTGTGACTGTCTCTGCTGTGAAGGGTCACCTGAATTCAGCTCAGGTATCAGAAGTGAATGAAAGGTGAGGCAGCAGATGCAAAGTCCTGTGCTGTTTTGTGTAGACAGCCGCTGTCAGGAGTTAACGTGTGTTTGTATGTCAGCACTGTAGAAAAAGCCTTCCCAGCTTTTTATTTGTACTCCTAAGTAGATTTGAGTTTTTACTTTCCCCTCATGCTAGATGTTCATAATACATCAGATTTTTTGTTTGTTTATTTTTACATGCCACACAAATAGCAAAGTAGAATGTGTTTGTCATGACTGGAAGAAAGCAAAAGCGAACCCTACCTTTGCAAAGAGTAAGGAGAAGGATCCATGGAACTATAGGCTGGTCAGCCTCATTTCAGTTCCAGATATGGGAGGATAAGAAGGTGAACGTGAACAGTCAGCATGGATTTGTGAATGGGAAATTATGCTTGACTAACCTCACAGCTGGTCATTTTATCATAGAAGGCTCAATAGATGTGAGGGAAAGTAGTGCATTGTTTTCACTTGAGCAAGGCTTTTGACACAGTCGCTTGTAACGTCATTGACAACTGGCGAAGTATGGGTTAGGTAAATGGACAAGGAGGTGGACTAAAACTGGCTGAAGTCCTGTGTTTGTGATCAGAAGTATTAAGACCATCTGGAAGCGAGTCACTAGTGGAGTACCTCAGGGATTGATACTGGGTCCTATATTGTTTGGCTGCTTCTTTAACGTCCTAGGTGATGAGACAGAGTGTGCACTCAGCAAGTCTTAGATGATTCAAAACTGGGACATACGGTTTACACCAGAGGGATGTGCTGCCTTTCACATGAACTTCACAGGTTGTAGAAATAAGCTGACAGGAACCGTATGAAGTTCAAGAAAGGGAAATACCAAGCCGTGTATAGAGGGAGAAATAACCCTAAGTACCAGTGTAGGCCAAGGGCTGAACAGCTGTGAAACAGGATTGCAGAAGAGGACCTTGGTGTCCTGATGGACGACAAGCTGACTGAGCCACCAGTGTACCCTTGAGGCAAGGAAAGCCAACAGTTTTTTGGGTGGCATTAGGAAGAACATTCCCAGCAGATTAAGGAAGGTAATCCTTTCTCTCTGCTGGTGAGGCCATAAGTGGAGGACTGTGTCTAGTTGTGGGCTTCCCAGTACCGTATGAGGAGAGGCTGAGACAGCTGAGATTTTTCAGCTTGGAGGAGATAAATTTCAGAAGGGTGTATGGATTAATCTTAAAAGCAGTTATAAATAGGTGTCTGATAGGGGAGAGTAAAGACACAGGGAGACTCTTCTCAGTGGTATTCAGTGACAGGCCAGGAGACCATGGGCACAAACTGATACACAGGAAATTCTGCTTAAACATAAGAAAACATGCTTTTACTGCTAGGGTGGTCAGACGCTGGAACAGGTTGCTCTATGTTAGGAAGTCTCTGTCCTTGGGGATGCTCAAAATCCACCTTGATGAGATACTAAGCAACTGCTGTAGTTAACTCTGTTTTGAGCCGGGCATTGGACTAGATGATCTTCAGAGGTCTCAACAGTACTGTGATCTTGTGATCTGAATTCTGAATGACCCCTCACCGCTCCTTTCAGATAAAGGGAGGGAGAGTTTCTTTACCATGTTGACGCTAATCTTGGTTTTATATATTTTAATTACTTTAATGTCAAATTCTGTTTTCATGTTTTGCCTAATGTAGCATGTTTGCAGCCCTTAATTGGTAAAATAATTTCTTTTGAATTTGTAAATAAAGAAAAATTAACATTTTTAAATGATGCTGTACTGTTTGCTTTGTTTTTCAGCCATTCTTATGTTGGCCCAGATTACAGCGTGCAGAAGAACACTGGGAAGATTGCTCTAGAACAGATCGATGCTGTAAGTCCTCCATGTTTATTGAGCATATTTCATGTCGATACATAACTTTTAAAATGCAAGTACTCTATATAACAGACAACTTATAAAGCCTTTATCTTTCTTTGATTCCTATTTGCTTTGTAACTCTTGAGAACTGCTGAGTGAAACTGTTAAAGTTTAAAATGGAGCAGAATTAACTGAAAATGCTTCTGATCAGGATTTAGGCTGGAGCTATAATGAATTGTTAATCTGCTGCTTAATTTTGTGTACTTTCACAAATGCCTAACATAATTACAAACAGAGTTTACAAAATATTCTTATTTAATAATTTTGCAGATCATTATGTTTAGTTCATGACTATTGCGTTGCAATATTAGTCTTTTCAGTGCTGTTTTTTGACTTACAGAAGGGTTTTTCAAAACAAGGAAGTAAATAAAATGGATTGTAAAACCATCTGAATGGTGCAGTGACAATTAAAAACACATTGCAGCTCCTTTATCTGGACTTTAGAAATAGTTTGTGTTTTCAGCATGCATCTTAACAATGACAGTGTTCCTTTGGTAGTGAATTCCAGTGCACGACGCAGCTGTTCAAACAAAAAATGCAGAGGCCAAGTAAACTTGAACGTTACATTTCTTTTTCTCTCTGAGTTCTTGCTTTATAAGAAATAGTATTCTCCAGGGACAAGCCTGCAGATCAGTTGTAATGGATTTTACTTCTGCTTCTAGTTTTTCAAAGATGATTAAAAAAAATCAAACAACCCTCCCCCGCTGCCAACCACAGAAAACTCTTAACAAAGGTCACCTTGCCACTCCAGAAGCTAAAATAAGGAAGAAACAAGAAATGTCCTAATAGAATTGTGATGTATTTTTCCTGATGGCAATTAAACCTTTCTTACTTTGGAACTGAAAATATTCTGATACTTCCACCTGAATTACTTTGTCCTTTGGAGTTTGTTCTTGAGATGGTTGTTGGATGCGATGGCTTAAGGACACCCTTGTGTTGTCAGCACATGCATATCTTTTCTTCCAGCCATTGGCATTTTCAAGTGGAGCTAATTAGTAATCACAATAAGCATATATCTTATAAATTAAATGATTGGTATGCCTTAAACATAAATTTTTCTCTCGACAGCTTTCTGTGAAGTCATTCCCTCTTTGCATGCGCCAGTTGCACAAAGCCCTACGTGATAATCATCATCTCCGTCACGGAGGCCGTATGCAATACGGGCTGTTCTTGAAAGGCATCGGCTTGACTCTGGAACAGGCACTGGAATTTTGGAAGAAAGAATTTATTAGAGGAAAAGTGGATGCAGACAAGGTAATTCCAACAAATGAGAAATACCTAAATATGTGAATGTGAGGATATAGTTAATGCGTACGTTGTGCCACATATTTGAACAGATGCTTGTTAAAGTAGTTAATTGGGCAAAAGGCACGGTAATGTCTTGTAAAGTCGGGGCTTTTTTTCCTCCCTTTGCTTATGATTTTATTTATTTTGTTTGTCATGTTCCTGAGCATGTGTTCCAGTAAGGTCCGAAGGATCCTGGGGTGGCTAAAAAAAATCCCAGATACGCACACAAGTATAACGGTTTATTTGATCTAAAAGCAGACTAAACGTGGAGTTACGTGAAACACAGACTGTTACAATTTAGGCTTCCAAAGTATTACAGCTAAAGGTACTGCTACTATGATTAAGACAACTAGTGTTGTACCCTGTGGGCGTTCAAGGGCAGAATAAGCGTTT
>NW_010410840.1:0-5190 GCF_000710305.1 Buceros rhinoceros silvestris | reverse complement strand
AATATATATAAAATAAAAATCCTTAGTATCTTAAAAGTTATAATATGTATAATTCTCTGGACAAGGACCATTTAATTAAGAAATTGCCCTAAAGATCTCCTTGTTCACTTCTGAATTGTTTAATTAAGGCATCTGTTTTTATCCCTTAAAAACATCCTCTCTCCAAATCTGGCCAATTAATTGTGGGTACCTGCAGTATTTTCAGGCTTAATGACACACAGATTATTTTACTCTTAACCGGCCTAAGTCCTACGTAATTGCTCCCAGTCCTTTCAAGAGAACCTGCAGTAGAATTAGTTTATTCATTATTTTGGTTCTCCTGAGCTCATTTTTTTCCCAGAGAAGCAAGTTAATTTGCCATCAGAATGGGACTTTACTGTCTTTTCTTGGTCCTCTGAGGGAGAAAGAACTGTGCACTTAAACAATATCCAAGTGGAGAAGGGCTTAAGTATAGGGAGAAGAAATATCTCATGGAAATGGTGAAGAACATGAATATCTCTAGCAGAAGAAAAATTAAAAAATGTCTTTCCAAGTGAGCTTAGTTACTGCTGGTTCTTCCCTGACAATTGGCACTATGTTTTGATTATTCAAATCCTTACTGGTTTAATTATTTTGCTTGTTTGCAGAAAGTATTTTCAGTATTCAATTAGCTCTTCAGTATGTCTATATCAATAAATGTAACAAGTAGTCAATTATATTCTGGATTTCTCTAGTCGTGACTTAGGCAAAACACCCTTTGTCTATAAAACCAGAAGGAATGGTAGATTTTTTTCTTTCATCTCTGTTTTTCAGCTTCAGAAAAAAGCCACTGAAGAAGAACTTGTGGATATTTATGATTACCTTTGTTGTCTCTTTGTCTTTGCTGCCATTACTGCAGTCACTAGGCAAGTAAGCAAAACTTACTGTTAATTTTTTGAAAAACAGAAGCTATCTGTGATGGATAGTCTTAAACAATACACTTACTAAGCCATGTTTATACCACAGATCATTTGTACAGAACTGAAGGAGAGTTAAAGGGTGAGTTATGAATATGAAACCTGTAGTATGATGCAGCTCAGGATGATGCTGAAGCTCATTGTCATTGTACTATCTGAGACACAGCTGTGGCTGTTATCCACATCTGTCTCACTGCTCCCATGGCTCTGCAGGCCCCTCAGTGCTCTTCTCTTCTGAGCTCTGTTGCTACATGAGCTAACATTTGATGGGAAGCTGCTACTGATAACATGAAAGTGCTAAGGACAGTGAAGAGCTCTGTGCCTCAGTGAGCCAACCACACTGCACTTCTTCTCAACCTCAAGGACTATGGCTATGAGAAAGAAAAATCACAGTTTTCCAACACGAGGTTAAACAAAATTTTTTCAATGTGTCAAAGAAACCATGTCTAGTTTGAATAGAGTTTTGCAAAGTCATTCAAAACTCCATGTCTGGGATGAGACTTAGGGAAAGGAAAGGGACTTTCATTGATTTCTATGACATTGATACTGGACACATTCTTTGATCAGAAGCAATTAAAATATATCATCATGCAGATTTTAATTAAAAGTTCAAAGAATCATTCAGACTTATTTTGCTATAAATAAGCCTGCTCTATACTTGTTTTCTTTAAACATTGAACTTTTTTATTATTATGACTAATCCTGTTTCTTCTTGCATCTTTAAGGAGGGTGGAAGTGCTGGGGGGAAAAACCCCCAAATTCTGAATTATTCTCCGTATTTATCTTTTTTCCTCCAACATGTTGTGTCCTGAGACAACAGCAAAGGTGAATTTTATTCTCCTCCTTCTGGAGAGGATTCAGAGAAGTGTGAAGGTAGCATTCATGACTTCTATACAGAGAGGGCCAACCTGTCAGAGAGTGAGTCCTATGAGATAAGTGAAGCAATGACAAAAGGCTGATGGGAATTCCTGAATGTACTAAAGAGGCATCAGTGGGTTAGAAAATGCCCTGGCCTCCAGGAATATGTAATATCTCACCATTTTTTGTGGAATATGGCCCCCATAGTAAACTACTCCACTAGTCTCCCTCAGTGGAGAATTTTTAGTTCTGCATTTCTGAACCAGGTCTAATAGCAATGGTGCAATTTCATGCTTAATAAAGCATACTTCATTCTGGTAACCTTCTGTCTACCCTGCACTTCATTTTTTGAAATATTTCCTTCTCTTTCTCTCTGGTCCATCTTCTTCTCCCAGCATCTCTGAAAGGGATGCAAAAGTATCTCAATCATTTCAGTCCATTTATTCACCAGCCCTTTCAGTTGCAGGTTTCTCAGTAATGCAGGAAGAGTTAATTAAATGTTCGGAAGTCATGAGCCTATTTCAAATTCTCTGAGGCAAAGAAGAATGAGTGAAGAGGATTAGAAATCCATGGAGTAAGCTACGAGAGATGAGTTCATATCCCTTCTTTTGCCAAGGATAAAGATAGCAAAGGGTAGCTATGTGTGTGTCTGTGAACTTGTTGATTAAAATTATTGTTCTTGGATATTGTACATCTTCTAAAGTGTTTTCTCTTAAGTCAGCAGACCCACGAAGATATTGCCCTACATATTTCATACCCTCTTTTAGTGTTCCAAAGCTTTTGTGAAATGAAGCAGATGGGGCTCTGGCTGCTCTCTGTCTGTGCATGTCAGGTGTGTGCAATGCCCAGGGCAGTGTTTCCTGTTTGGGAGAACACAGACACAAGAAAAAACTTAGTTCAAGAACAACAGAAAAGTCATTGGTCCTTCTTCTCTCATGGTTTATGAACGCCCAGTACAGTACAATAAAACTGGGTGAAAGCCCTTTTAAAAACTCACAAAATAATTACTTTCTATTCACAGGCTTGTAGGGAAGTTTCTTCCTCAGTGGTGCCTACGAACAGGATAACAAGGGAACAGTTAGCATATTCCCCCCAAGATGCCCTCGCAGCCATTTTTTTCTCAGCTAAGATACTGTTTTCTAGTTGACATGTGCTGGGCATAGGCAGGATTAGCTCTTGGCGTAAGCCCTGCTGATGTCAGTGAACCTTCACCAGCAAAAGTCTGGCTAAGCTGTTTTTCCACACTTAGACAGAATGACTTCAAAAAGCCCCCGAGAATTAGAACCTTCTCATTTCTGTGCTGCTTACAAAATCAAAATAATGCCTTCAATAAAATAAAAGCTTTTAAAAGCAACTCAAGAACATACTCCATGCAGTAGCAAGTAAGAGCAAACTGCTTTTAATGTCAACATTGATTGATCAGAAAACGTTTCATTTAATATGAACTGTAATAGCTGAATATTAACTCTGACAAACTTCTAAAAATGTCTGGTTTTCTTCCTGCTCACATTAGCACCCATTTCACTAGCAATACAGAACACATTGTGTCTGCCTGGCATGAATAATAAGCATCTGTCAGTATATCTGCTTCTACAATTAAATCCTGAAACTGCACTATAGTACCTAAACAAAAAGAAGTTGAAAATTGGGCTGTTTCTGTCCTGAGAACTATTTTGGGAATTTGATTGCCTACAGTCCACCGGGGATTTAACCTTTCCTCATCATGCATCACAGAAGGCGCTTAAGCTGCAGGACCATTAATTTAATCACCTTGAAGTTTACCACTGGGAAAAAGGAGGATGGGAGGCAAGGACAAGTGCACAGTGGTGATCCGCTGGTCATCTACTCCATAGAAACCATCATCACAACAGGCATTAATTGACTCCCTCATTGTCAGTCTCCACAGGAGGCTGAATTCACTCTGAGCCTAAGCTGGTATATAAAAGTATTACCTCTCTCCACAGACCTTGCCTCCTACACTGAATCAGGCTTTCTCTGATGGGGGTGGTCCCTCTCAAGGAACCCTGAGGCTAGCTGATTTATGGGGAGGTTTAGTGCAACTACACAGGAAATGGAGGAGTAAATGCCAAACTTCATCTCTGTTGTCACTCCAAAACCTAGCAGGGCTTTCAGCTCATGTACCAAACCTTCATAATGATTTTTTCCCTTCAAAATAGATTTCAAATCAAAAAAGTAGTCATCAACAAAAAGAGCTCTATTTAGGTACCTAAACACAAACTGTACACTTCAATTATCACTAAAATCTATTTATTGTTTTAATATCCTAAATGTCAGTCCACTTTTTTCTTCTAAAATAGGTACCAGGTTTATACTTTACCACTCATTATCCTACCTGAAGAGTAAGTTTTCAAAAGTGGGGATATAATACCTGTGATTTTCTATTGAGAGTTTTTTACAGATTTGTACACTCTAAAAGGTAAAAACGTTCATCTGATCTGATGGTAGAATCATACACCACACAGTTTCCTCCAGCTACACTTGTGTTAAACTGTCACATTTATGTTTGGCTAAAATATATTTTAAATGAAGGCAATAAGTCTTGAAATGAAGTTAGAAGACTTTGAGGACTGCTCTTTACCTCAGCAATTTATTTTGAGGGTTAACTTACTAACCACTCTCCTAATGACATATATGTGCCTTTGTTTTTAATATGAATTTGTGTGGATTTAGTATCCAGTCTTTTAAAAGCAGGTTGTTTTTTTTTTTCTATTAAAGTACTATTCTTCCATTATTAAAAAAGGTTGGTATTGTATTTTCTGGAGGTATTCCAATACTGTAACTAAATAATGCCTCAGGCTTCTCTTTTGATGAAGTAAATGGACTTGCATTCTTATTTATCTCTTCTCCTTGCATTTGGACCTCAGTTTGGGCTTGTTCTGTGATCTCTCTTCAGTCTGTCAATCTCCCTTCTAAAGATATCAGAATGAGCTGCAGTACTCTCCAACTTTGTTTTGTGATCATGCAGATACATAATGCCTACTTTTTTCAAAGCCATTTGCTGTTCACATCAGCTTTCCTGGGTGTGTTTGGTCATCGGTGGTTCTGGAAATTGTGCCTTTTCTATGTAAATGACTTGCTTTAGGTATACAAAGTTGCTCCAAGAAACTCATCCTAAACCAAGCTTGTTCTACACAGAATCTAGTATGTCCAGAGACATCCATTGACTTTAATGAGGGTTTATACATGCCCAAATGCCTTTCCATGTGGAAATTCATGAATCAAATTTGAAAATATTTAGGATCAGTAATGAGAAAATATGAGGGCAAGAAAAGATACATATTTTGAAAAAAATCATCTTCAGGTAGTATTGTGATTCTTCAAGTTTCAAATTTTATTTTATTTTGCTTTATTATTTTTAAAATTATTTTATTTTATT
>NW_010410839.1:6316-15231 GCF_000710305.1 Buceros rhinoceros silvestris | reverse complement strand
CTGGTGAGGCCACACCTTGAGCACTGTGCCCGGCTTTGGGCCCCTCACTACAAGAAGGACACTGAGGTGCTGGAGCGGGTTCAGAGAAGGGCAACAAAACTCGTGAAGGGTTTGGAGAACTTGTCTGATGAGGAGTGGCTGAGGGAACTGGGAATGTTTAGTCTGGAGAAGAGGAAGCTGAAGGGAGACCTTTTTGCTCTCTACAACTACCTGAAAGGAGGTTGTCAAGCGGTGGGAATCAGTCTGGTCTCTTCTCCCATGTTACAAATGACAGGAAGAGAAGAAATGGCCTCAAGTCTCGTCTGGAGAAATTTAGGTTGGATATCAGGTAGAATTTCTTTACACAGAGGGTCATTAAGCCTTGGCACAGGCTGCCCAGGGAAGTGGTGGAGTCCCCATCCCTGGAGGGGTTTAAAAGCCACATGGATGTGATGTTGAGGGACATGGTTTAGGGACCCTGGCAGTGCAGGGTGGACGGTTGGACTTGATGATCTTAAAGGTCTCTCCCAAGCAGATGATTCTGTGATACTTTGAGTCTCATAATCTTGCAGTAGGTCACTGGAGTTTGGCACATTCTGCAGTACTGGACGACTGCAAGAGAAAAGACCTAATTAGGACGTAGGTTAATACAGCACAATAGCAAAAAGGCATCTTCCCACAAACCCCAGTGACAGCTGTTCAGATTTCCTTTTCATTCTTACCCGTGCAGCTCCAAAGTAGAGGAGCAGAACAGTGGTCTGGGAAACTTTCCAGAATAATTTGTAAGCAACTGAGGGACGCAGCCCTGCCTTCTCTGAAGAGGTCCTTCACCTGCCTCTGTTCTCCTGTCACTGCTCCCGGTTACTTGTGCATCCCTCAGTGGATGGGCTTGCTGGAGTGCCTCGCTGGGATTTTTCAGTTGTAAATAAAGTAGCAGGTCAAGTGACAGACTGGCTGTCTTTTGACAGGAAGGTACTTTCCTTTTTGTCCAGATGCTGAATGCATTTTTATAGACGAAGCCTCTATACCAGCATTAATTTTTCTATAAATTAGACAGAACAGTGAAGAGTGTTCTATTGCTTCTCAGTAGTACAACAGATGGGAGGAGGATAGTGTTGCCACATTACATTTTGCTGCTCTTGGAAATCGTCCTACCACTGCAGATACTGCTGTAGATGCTGACGTGATGCACAAATCACAGACATTACATGATAGTGACGATCTTTTCACCTCTTGTCCTGAGCATGAATCAAACTCAGTGTTTGTGGGAAAGGACTGGAAAGGGATAACCATTAAATTTTATTTTTTTAGATTTAATATCCAGAATATGAAGGTGAAGAGCTAGAATTTTTCTGGTCCACCATTTTCTTCTTCTTGTTTTGAGTGCCAAAGGGGCAGAGAGAGGGTGTTCACTGCTCTACAAAATGTTTCAAGTGTGAATTACAGTTGAATTTATTTTTAGACACACTGATATACAGGTTAAGTCAAAACTGGTTTTGTTCTTTGGCGTTTAATACAATTATTTCTATACTTTGTGTAACTAATAATGAATTTTTGAATATGTAAACAAAAAATATGGAACAAAATCCCAGTGAAGTTTTGACAGAAAGAATTATGATGTCTGATCACTTAAGTTTCGATAAACTTCAGATATTTTAAAAGTTTACACGCTAAAAAAAAATAAAGCAACAGCATTGTAAAATTTTTAACATTGGCTTTTTTACATTTGATCCCACTTGTTGAGTTTACAAAAGCACAGGAGACATCTGCAAACCCTTCAGTCCCTTCATGTTAAAAGATGGCCCGTTGGTTGGGCATTAGTCCTTCCCTGGAAGAGACAGAATGCGTGAAGATTTGGATGTCAGCCTGGGAGCTCTGAGATAGAGAGTCAGCCGAAAGTCTCTCTTTCATGAGAATCCACGTGTGTGACCTTGCACAAGTTGCCGAGTCACCTGGTAGTTCATTCCTCATCTGGAAAATGGGGATGATAAAATTTGGCCAACACTCAGCTGGGACAAAGTGCAGAACAACGTAAGCTGTTGTAGGAGGTCAATGTGTTCCATTAATCAGTGGTTTTCAGTTCAGACTCTTCTGTTCCTAAACATTGTTTAAAAACCAAATTAAGGAAACTGTTGTTTGGGGAGAAACAAACCGAAAGGCAGAGAGCAGCGAGTCAGGAGTGGGGTGTGCAGGTAACCCAGGGTCACCCGGAGGATTCAGCACGAGACCTGCCACCTTCCTCCCCTAAGCTCTGGCGATCCCAAAGCCAGAGGACACGCTGTCAGCTTTGCATCCCTGCGTGTGGGTCAGGGCTGCCCAGAGCCTTCAGCAGCTCTTGCTGCATCACCTGCGCTGCACCAGGGACGTGGCTCCCGTGCTGCCCAATCCAAGCCTGTCCCATTTGACATCGACTTCTGCTGTATTTTACACCTGCGCTTTGTCGTTGTAGTGATTTACTGGTGTAACCTCTCAAAATCCACGCCGGCAGATTTTGCAGCAATGTTAGTCTTTTCTAGTGAAGACTGGAAATTGCTGTTCTCTGACAGCCAGCCCTCTTCAGAGAGTGAACAGGAGGCAGTACTCTCAAGTAATAAGGAGATTAAATGAAATTTCTCAAAGCAGTAATATATTCAGCTCCAGATTTGATATGTGCAAAACATTACTTTGTGACTGCAAAAAAATGACTTTAGCCAATGAAAAATTCCACCCTGGATGGTTTGTGATTTGGGGAAAGATCATGTCATTTTATACAGATGGTGCTCTCTTATATTTTGGTCCCCTCTCTTCTTTTTTTTTTTTTTTTTTTTTTTTTTTTTTTTTTTTTTTTTTTTTTTTTTTTTTTTTTTTTTTTTTTTCTCTCCAGCTCAAAAGTCAAATGCAACTATTTTCAGTAACTGGATAAACCAAGGATCTGCCTTTGTTTTGGGAAGGTTAGGATCACTCTTTGTTCTACAAGTAGCAGTAAAAGCAAGCATTGGAGGATGGTGTTAAAATAGTACCCTGCACCTCTCTTTCAGAATATAAAAGTCTTTTCTGCTATTCAAAAGAGAAGCAGAACAAAAACATTGTGGGCAATGTTTTATAATAGAACAATGAGCCTGAATAGATAGATTTTAAAACCGTTGTTTCATAAATGTATCAAAGAATCTTCACAGTTTTAAACATTTTTTTAATCATTGCTTTCCTTATTATGCATCAGTTTTTAAGTTCTGTGATATCACTGCAAAAGAAATAAAATTTCAAGTGTGAAGGATGTTATTATCAGTATGCAACGGCCCTTTTATGTACTGATTATAATGAAGTCTCCCCACATTACTTTCCTTCATGACTTTTATTTCTGCACCTAAAATGAAAAGGAATTAAATGTACTTTTTGCTCAACAAATATTTTTATAAGATCAACAACTGATGGCTGAAGGTCAGGCTGCGTGGGCTTTCTGGACGTACCCAGTGATGCCGGTATCTCGTGGCGCGCCACATCCCTCTTTTTGAAAAGCACGTCTGTTCTCATGCAGGCACCTGTGCGGGAGCGGAGCGTGGCGTAGTCAAAGGGCACTTCCTGCAATATACTAGTTTTCTGGTATCACAATATTCTTCATCTTTTCCCATTCACCTTTCTGGAAGGGTATTTGGTTCAATGCAGCTACAAACTCTGCTGATGTTCTGAGTGAGACCACAGTGGTCTTGGGAGTTCTTGAGTGGCAACCTCTAGCATTTGTTTTGATAATCTGGACAACGTTACAAAACAAATGGCATCACGAGAATACACTGCTGTTGGCTGTCTTCAGAACAGCACGTAATGACCCGCTGAATCTCACACCGAAGTCTTCACAGAGGCGGTACAAAAATCTGGCTGAGCGGTAGGGGAAGATCCTGCCGTGGAAAGCTGTTTCCCAGTTACTTCAGAGAGTGAATAATCTGTTCTGGAGATGAATGTCTAGCAAATGAATGTCTAGCTTTGCCTACACTTTCAGTCTGATTATTTCCTGTCATTTACAATGTTGCATTAATAGAATTTTCTTAGTAGTAGTAAATAATATCCGGCTGTGCTGCACTGGCTTTCACTACTTTATTGTACCGAAGGCGTTAATGCTTGCACCCCTGTGATGTAGAACATGAAGCAGGAAGAGTAAAACCAATGATAGTTCAGCTCCTTGTGAAATCTTCCATGTTGTAGAAAGATCTCTTTGAAACAAAAGTAGGGATATTTCTGCAGTTCTAAAACATGCCAGGTACTTTCAGACATCTGTTCTTGGCCTGTTGCTTAGAAACAAACTTAATAAATATAAATGAAATTGAGCCTCATGCTTTTAGCAGACCCCAACTACTCCCTCTATGACTATGAAGCTGGTTTTGCTATTCTGTATCCCGTTGTTAGCTGGACCATGAAGGCTGCAGAGTCATCGAGCTTTCAGATTAGGACATTCATGCTTTCCTTTGGCAGGCTGAAAATGATAACAAGATTCGTTATTTACTACTCTTCCGTGAGGCAGAGCTGTACACTTGTCATCAGAGCAACCATGAGGAATAGGTGTGCAATGATTTCTCATTTTAATTCCTACAATATTTTAATACTAGGATTGTTGGGGGAGGGGGATGAGAGATTTATTTATAATTCTTCTGGTCTGTTTTCTGAGGGGAAAGAGCAGACTATCAGCTGGCATGGATCACGCTCACAGCATCTGGCCCTGTGCTAAAAAATCACATCTCTTGTGGGGGTGGGGCAGAAGGTTATCACCTTGATCCACATTAGGTCTGCTGCTTCCTTACAGCCCCTACAAACGCTCCTTTGGTATGGTAAAGGGTTGTATTTTCGGTACTGCAGGTATATACAGGGCTGCAGACTAATGCAATCGTGCTGCTGATTTCCAAATGAACGAGCCTCACCTTGACATTTCAGAACCTGCAGTGCAGCTGCCTGGCACTGCAGGAAGCACAGGGGGCAGGTGACTCTTTCACGCTGTCCCTGCCTGCCTCAGCGCTGGGACTGGCACAAGTGAAGGTAGGTAGACTCCAGAGGAGGTATGGCCATGAAATAAGATGAAAACCCGCCTGCGTGGGGTGGAGAGAGGGCTGCCTCTGCAGACCGTCCCCTGTGCTGCAGCGGGTGCCCTGTGTGCCTGCTGGCAATGAGCATGGGAGCAGCTTCAGAGACACCGTTTGCCCAGCTTCATCTCTGGCTCACTTTGCGTATCCGTCTCCGGTTCTGCATTTGGTTGACTAATCTGATTTATCAGCTATCTCCCTGTAAAGTACAAGATTAACTTTTTATGCAGTATTTTGAGTGTTACACTCAGGACACTTTGTAAGGTAAATAAAGCATGCTCCAGTATCAGGTATGCGTTAAGAGCCCCTGGTGCTTTCATTTAACAGTATTTTCTGTAAAAGTGTCTTTTCACTGCAGTTTCAAAAAAACCCTTTTATTTTGTACAGCTTTTTCACATGGTAACATTCAAGATCACCTCCATGCATTTCTGGTTTTCACTTGTGGTCACTAAACTGCCTCTTTTACAGTCTCTTCCTGTTTGTGATGAGAATGTGTTTTCTTCCATGAGATCGAGTTGACTGAAACCATTTCATGTTTCCAGTGGTGTAGACATGTAACAGGCTGCAGACTATGCGATAATTGCCTTCTGAGTAAAATTAGAAAGAAAAAGGAATAGCAAATTTTGCAAGATCATTTAAATTATATTTTTTCTACCTTGTTAGTTAACGTTCCAAACAGTGACGTACAAACTGCATAATTTGTTTTGCTAAAATGTACCCAGTGTGGAGCCATCTGTGTAATACTTGACGTTATTTACGTTCAAAGGGGCCATTGTAATAGCTGGAAGAGCCCCTGCTCCCGACCAACCTTTTCTAGTGTGACTCTAAATTATTGATTTACATTCATTCTCTATTAACCTATTATGAGTTCATCTGCTGCTTTCAGCTCTCTCACCGTGTTGATGTACTTCTTATTTTCCAAACTGAATAGTGATTTACTGCAAAGGTGTTGGGATGAATTGCTCTCCAGAGAATACCCCAAACCCTCTTATGTCCTAGATAACAAACCTGCATTAGGAGCTCTAGTACACAACAAGGCCAGCAGCAATGTCTTGGCAATCCTGGAGTATTTATGAGATGCTGTGCTTGGTGTCTTTGGAGTTGGAATGACCCTTCTAGCCTTTCTAGGCTCTGCCAAGGATACTCGTGGGCAGTGTGAGCTGGCTTCCTTGCCTGTTTAGGAGGGAAATGCCATCTTCTGCAAAGTGCTTTGAATGTACTGAACTACGCTATGCTATTGCACTTGGTGGCTCTTTCATACTTCCATAAGAATCAGATTCAAAATGCATGTTTTGAGCTTTGAGGTGGCTGGAAAGCCTGTTTCTGCACCTGGGACCAGTCCCGCTTACTTTCTGGGAAGAGCTCTAACCTTGCTCTGGAGTGAGGGTGCTGATGCTGCAAACCTTTTTCCTCCTGCTGTTTTGGGATGATAGCAGATGAATTGCATGATCTTGCCGTTTAGCACGTACTTCCTGGCTGAGCCAGAGCCTGGCTTTGTCCATGGCCTCATGTTTCTTTTTCCTGTGGCTGTGTAAGCCACTGTGCTGAAATCGCAGCAGTTGCTTCCTAAAGTGGATGATGCCCACACGGTTCCTGGCAGGGATCCTGTGGGTTGTGTGCTGTGACGTGGGAGGCCCCTGGTGACATTAATGGTAATAACCATCTCTCTGTGTTCCCACAGAGGTGTCAACTGGCAGTTGCAAATGGTGTATTGGGGCAGTTGTGTGGGACTGTGTCATACTGCTGCTCAGGGGTGAGGAAAGCCTGCACCAGGAAGGCTGGTGGGAGCCTGGGATTGGCCAATCCTGGTGAACACCTGCAAGCATGGCAGAAGGGTGCCAGGGCTGCTGGCTCTGTGGGAGACAGTGCTCTTGGACTTGAGCCTTCTTCCGCATGGAGAGCTCAGCAGGAGCAGGGAGCCCCTGCAGTTCGCCAGGACGTGATGACTCCTCGCAGTGTGCAGGGGCTCCCTGGGGTGTGCTGCTCACGGGGCAGAGGTCCTGCTGAGCCTAGCCCTGAAGTCTTAAGTTGATCTTTATTTCTAATCTCAGGGTACACATCTCCCCTCATGAGTGTAGTCACCAAGAGTTACTTGATACTGCTCTTGCCATAGCAGTGGCGTCGCTTGGCACAAATCCCTCCTGGCAGCTGCCGTTGCCGAGTCTGACTCAAGGCTGATTTAACCTGCTGATGAGGTGAGACTGCGAATTGGACCATAACAGAAAGTGTTCAAAAAACCACACTCAGCCTTTTCTTCACTATCTTTCCCACACTCACCCTGGCCTTTAGGAGGGCCATGCGATGTCTAAATGGTCTTGTGAGCCGTCAAATGGTGAGAAAAGGATCTTTTCCAAGTGCTATAGCATCATATAACCCAGCTCAAGTACGTACTGTGGGTCAGAGGCAACAGCTCGGCTTGTTCTACTAGAGTGTAGTTAAGAACCATTTCAGTAGTGCTGCTCGGTGTTATGTACTCACCCAGTGCACTGGAAAATAATAACAATGCTGCTTATTATGTAACGGGTGATGTTACACATTGTGGATGCAATCTATTAGTATGGAAATAATGACACATCCATCCAGAATAATTTGCATGGTGTATTTCCTGACCTAATAATTAAAAAAGTAGGTCAGCTTCCAAGTTTTCTAAGATGGGAATTAAAGCTTTATAGCAAGAAAATCTTTGCCAGTTTCACACAACCGGCTGCATCTTGCAAACCTTCCATATTCAAAATTATTTGCCCCACAATGGTGACTTGGAGATATTTCTAATTACTTGTAGTAGTACATCAGCATTGGATTTCCTTGGCTTTCCCATCATCTCAATTTATTGAAATTAAAAAGCACTGTAATATGTGGCTTACCAAGCATTCTCATTTCAGAAAAGGTGATTTTTAAAGGAGATTTTATAAAATGCAGTTTACAGAAGCTTATGCAAAGCAGTCTGTCGTCTTCAGGAAGCATTTAGTTCAGACTTAAACATTCCAGGTGCTTCACTGTTACTAGAGAGTATATAGCACGTGCTGTCTGTTAATATTGAACTCCTAGGTCTTAGCCTGACTAGCATTTTGCAAAAGGTGTATTTGTGAAGTGGCTAGTGTGTTTATGACCGTCTCTAACCTCATTATACATTTCGGTGTGTAATCAGTGTCTACCAAACCCTCAAATTGGCAGTCTTCCTTCGGGAGCTTTGAATCTTCGCTATCAGAAATGTGAGACGTTGGGTTGCGTTCCAGGAATATAAAAATGTATATGTTGGATTAGAGTTGATGTCCATCAAATGCCATGCTCTTAGGGTGCATCTGCACTGTAAAGGTGTCTGCAACACGCGTGGGGATACTCCACCTACTTCTGCCACAGGCCCTGTACCATGGCTTCTCTGCCAGCCCTCTGCTCGTCTTTCCTTCCTCGAGGAGTGTCATCCAGCTTCCTCGGCTGATGTATCCCAGCTTCCTGGTGCTCCGGCTGTTGCGTGGTGGTAGATGCAGACTAGCAACGAGAAGGCAGAATGGAAAGGCAGAGTAGGCATTGTCGTAGGTAGGTTGGTGACTCTTGCCCCAGCGCTTGTGATTTTGGGGGGAAGTATTTAAGCCAGGTGTCTCCATCTCTCTGTGTCGCTTTATGCTCTGAAGAAATGCATTTTTGATGGACTTCTCAGTGCATTGTTTACTGTCATTTTGAACGGTTCAGTGAAAACGCATGCTTGAGCTCTCCTGCCGTGCAGGCATAGATTTTTTTAAAGTGTATGCATTTCCTCGATGCTTTCCTATTCTCTTTAGCCAAATTTCACAGCCATGGCCTCTCAGCCAGTGGATATCCTGCTGCTAGATTCTCGGATACTAACTGTTTTAATATAGCGCTCGTTGTTAGTAGCTGGTTGTCAGAACATTC
>NW_010410839.1:0-6208 GCF_000710305.1 Buceros rhinoceros silvestris | reverse complement strand
AGAGTGTTTTCCAAATGAATGGTTGTTGTGGATATTGCAGCTTTATTTTAGGTTTTCTGCTATTTGCTTTGCCGTTTAATAACTGACTGCACTCTACATGCAGAAGACAGCCCATAGGTTCTGCTTGAAGAGCAGAGGCTGATTTTTCCTGCTTTTGGTCTATTAAAGCCTTGTCTCCTGTACTGAAAACAGAGAGTACCATAAACTCTGAGTCTTTTTGTTTTGACTCATGAACGTCTGTGACCCATGAGCTGTGCCGAATCTGTCAGATTTTGGGGGTTTTTTTGAGAGTAGTAACTCTTTGTTGTGGGCCTCTTTATTGTGCTCCCTGTTTGTCATCACTTTCTGTGAGAAATTCTTGGTTTTACTTTAGAACAAGAAAAGTGGTTGAAGAAAATGAAATCAGGGCATGAAGAACACGCCGCAGTTTGAAGGAATAGTTATCTGTATTTGCCTGGTGATTTTCTGAGACTTTATAGTGGGAATTCAAAGGCTGGATAGGCCTGGTGCCTGACTAAAGTATTTTAAATATTTTTCTGGTTTTGGAAGTTAACTCAAACTGATGCTTTGTAGCATGATGAAATTATTTATGCAAAGGTTGCTTCATTTTTAGGTCTAATGAAATCACAGAAATAAGAAGAAAACTATTAGGGACCTGGCTTCCGTGAAATTTCTAACATGGCTTGATAGTACAGGAGTTTAGGGGAAAAAAAGTCATCTGGAACCCTGTTTATTCGTAATAGTCTGTTCAAATTCCATTGCAGAAATGAGAATTGTTTTAGCATTCCTAGTCCTCACTTTTTAAAATAGTTGTTTGCAAAAAGAAAATTAGATTGATCTCAGAATAATCAGTTTTCTTTCTATTTAATGTGACTATTTTCTACGTGAAATGACGTGTTTTCGTAGAAGTAAATGTCGGACGACTCTGAGTAGTTGCAGCTCCTAGATGACAGTGCCACCTGACTTGTGTGCCGCCAGGTAAGACAGCTGCAGAGGTTGGAAAGGGAAGCGAGTGCAAGGGTTTCCCCGTCCCCACTCGCAGTGGGGTGGAAGGCTGCAGCGCAGCCTCAGGGCGTGGTTAAACTCCTCTTGTAGGGGAATAGCTGGCTTGCATTCCCTCCCAGGGCAGACGCCATGGCGCAGCCCTCCAAGTAACTCCCTTGAACTGGTTGAAAGAGAAATAACGTCTCCTCTAAGCTCTGGAGATGAAGTAGGACCATCAGAGTGAGTGACAGGCTGGGTGTGACCTCCTCTTCAAAGCTGGGTTTAGGGATTTCTGTTGCCAGAATGCTTTAAAGAGTAGGAGCAGTTCTGCTCATTAATTAGTAGAACTGGAGCTGGCTCAAGTGGTGCTTGGAAATATTAACTGTTAGACTCCGGATTCATGCCCTGGAAGAAAAGTGAGTTTTATGTCAGTTTTCCAGTTTTCATTAATGATTCTCTTTCTCCTGAAACGATTCTTCAGTTCAGGAGTTTTGAGCAGCTTTAAGCAGACGGGCCCCTCTGAAGGTCAGCACAGTAAAATGGTGGTCTGTTAGGGCTGGATTATCACTGCAGTGGGAGTGCTGAGTCCGACAAAGCAACACGGCAATCAGCAAGGGAGCTCAGAAAACCACCGGGAGCCCATGCTAGTGCCATTTATGCTCTAGGCGGAAGATCAAAATGACCATCTTCTGACGGTTTGCTGAACACTGTGCTCCAACAGCTATCTTGCAACGGTCATCACCAGCTGTGACACTTTTGCGGGCTGTGCCTTTGTCACCTTTCTTTTGACAGATTGTATTTCTTTTCCACGTCTCTCTCACCACAGTTGAGAGATCTCAGTCTTCTTCCGGCTCTCTGGACACTTGAACATCTGTCCTCAACAATACCAGCTTTTTAGGGGTGCTGAAGATTTGACTTTCGGCTCAAGGTTGGGGTGTGGGTCTGCGATACCACGCTGGACTTTTTCGTAACCCAGGGAGCCCTTTCCAGCTGCTCTGGGTACAAATGCTCCCCGCCACTTGGAGTTTGCACCTGGAAACCCGACAGTGTGCCACATCTCCAGTTTTGGGTTGGTAAGTCTCTATTTTCCAAAGGCCAGTCGTTGGGCACGTGCCAGCTGTATGCACGTGTAGATAAGCAGTGGGCTGGAAGCCCTTCAGGTTTGCCCTTATTTTGTTGAAAAAAAAATGGTTAGTGTTCCTGTAACATTGATAAAGTTGTTCAGAGGAAGAAATTTTGTGAGTGCCAAATAGCGTTAGCAGTAAGATTGTGTGCGATGGATGAACAGGTTTGAGAGTAACCAAATGGTTAATCTGCCCTGTAGATGGATGTGCTCTGAAGATGTAATAAAAAGACCTGCCTCTTTTATAAAATTAGAAGCTAATGTGCATAGGCATTATATAACTGACAAGAGAATGGTGTATATGGCAGCATGACGGATTAGTATCTGTTGAAGTCTGTGATTTGTGCTCATTTCTGTCCTTCTGGTAGTTTGTGGAAACATATGAAAAGTTTTCAAGTGACCTTTAGAATTAGCTCCTAACCTATATAGTTTATCATCATTTTCTGTTCTGTGAGCCTGAGGTGTTAAAGGATTCATAATTCAGTATCTCAAAAATTGTCAGTGGCTTCACTACATGAAATTTTAAATATTCTGAATGTACTTCTGGCATTCTGTGGTTGTATTTGTTCATTTGAATGTAAGGTATAGTGAATAGGATCTATTATCAGCTTGATATAGAAAATATATTTGGGTAATTACATCCGCCTACACTTTATATAAATTCCAATCTTCTTTTTCTGCCAAGAGGGCTGGTAAGAGAGAACACCATCTTTTTTGTGATTTATGAAGATGCAGTTCAGAATTTTTGAATTCATGAGAGAGAGGTTCGTCAGGGAAAGAAGGAGCTGGTTCCCCAGGGCCGGCACACAAAGCAGGGTAACAGTTCTGTACTTCTCGCAAACCTTTCTGTGCTCCTTGAATCATCTTCTATATTTTACTGCCTTGCAGAGATTGCTGCCCCTGTTTATTGTAAGCATGTGAGTCTTTTTGTGAAGGATATATGGAAATGGATGATGTAGATTTTCAGAGATGGATTTCAGCTGCCTAATTGATCTAATATAAAAAAACTGACTGCCTTGTCTTACAGTATGACAAGTCTGTACGGGATTTTGGCATCAGAAGGACAGATGCTCTCTGGTCGAAATTCTGTGTGCTGTTGCTCCTCAGTGTGTTGTTGTTTCTGGTTCTCTCATTACAGAAACCAGACAGGTAACTGCAAGGATCAGTTGCTGCTGAAAGGACGCTCACTTCTGGATTTTCCATTTTCTTCAGCCCCTGTCAGGGGCTGCCTTTGAGCCAAGAACAGCCATGGTTCACTGACCTCATGAAAGATATCAACGAAGGTTTTTGCTGAGCATGCAGTTCACTTGAGATTGGTCAAAACTCCAGTGAACATTATTTTTACAGTAGCCAAGCAGTTCCTTTAGGTGAAGAATAGGAAACTTGCACCATTTACTTGGTGTGAATGGAAGAATTTTAGTGCGACTTTATCATTCTGTGAATTAATGCTCGGAAAGAAGAACCGCATTTTGGAATCTGACCGGATTTTTAGAAACTGCTCTACTATATCTTATGCTGCCATAGCAACATATGAGTGCAATGAGTTAGAAATCTTCCAGTTATTAGAAAAAATGAATTAAACCAACTATTGAACAAGATTGTGTTTGCATAACAAAGCCAGGTTCTGCCTTCGCTCCTGCAGTTCTGATCTTGTTTCAGATAAAGGGGGATCCTTGACTCTTGAGAAAGTATAAACTGCTAATCTCAGCTGAGACTATGATGAAGAGTATGGGAATAGACGTGCTGTACGGTCATACAGGGGCTCGGGTTTGTGAACATATATTCAGGCTGTGAGCGTGCTCAAAGCTGTCTTGAAGAATATTTAAACAGGTAGCAACACGTGGTAAGATGAATTCAGTTCTCTAGCTGAAGTTCATTTGTGAAATAAAGATGCTTATATCTTATTAATTTATGGAATGACAGATGAAGCAAAAAATGCTTCAGAAGAAGGAGATTTCTGGAAGGTGAGGGGAAATAGCAAGAACTATCAGCTACGAGGAATCTTATGAATCGTTGTTTGTTTCTGACCTGCTTTCCTAGTATTTGAGAAGAAGAATGAAGCTGGCAACAGATAGTGGTTCTGAAAATCCTGTGAGGCTATGAGTACGGTCCTGCTTTCTGTGCGACACACCTCTCCGTTAGGGCAAAAAAGGATGAGACTTCCTAGGCAGCTGAATGGGAATAAGTTTCTGGAAAATATTTCTTCTATGAGCCTCGTTTCCTTTGGAAACCACCCTGCCCAATACCCTAACGCCAGGAAGAACAGTTCTGTGAGCCCTCAGGGCATGAGGAAAAAAAATATCATTCTTCTTGTGTTGTCAGTGACAAAGTGAGAGATGGAAAAAGAAAATGCATTGTGGTATTGCTTTATTTTTAATCTTATTTTTGCTGGTCTTTTTTTATTATAAATATTATTGATGCATCTAATGCATTTTGATCTTTTGTCAGAGATTACTAATATGACTCCAGCCCATCTTTTCTGCTGTGATTTTAAAAATACCTAATTGCAATAACCATAAGAATATCTGTGGGGTTTAACGAAGAAAGTTTTACAGTAAGCCTGAAGCGCCAAGTTCTGAAAGTATAGTTTTAGGACTATTTTACAAGAAGTTTTGAAATGTTCTGCAGTTGATGGGATCGGGAGATTTTTTTCATATTTCGCAGAGTGCTCTTAGCAATTACCAATACTGCCTTTTTAAAAATGCATGTACTGGAACAAGCTTTAAAAAAAAAAATAAAAAAAGCAAGTGCAGCCATTTTTTTTAAAACTCCTGCTTAAAGCACTGATAAATCTTCTCGTTTTCCAGTAACACTGCAGAACCATTAGACTAAGATATCGATAATTGCAACTAAACTTAGGTGATTTCCTGTACACTTCTTACAAGGACGTTTGGTGTGTACCCCCTTTCTTTCCACTTACCAGACCTGCAATAGTTACTTGCTTCTAGAGCTGAATCTTTGGGTTTGCGTTTGCCTGCACCGACTCTTCTCCCAGCAGAAAGCCGCTCCCAGCGCTGCCGCGGTGCTCGGGCCAGCAGACACTGGTTTTCCGTGACGAAGAGGCTGGCTGAGCCCTCTCTGCTCTGGCTCTCTGGCGTCCTCATTGTACATGCTGTGTGTATCCGTCACGTACACAGCGCATGCAATGTGGACACGATGGAGCTCAATTTACACCTGGGAAGGAGATAGAACACCTGCCAAAAATGACTGTGGGCTGTGTTGTTTTTCCTACAGGACTTCAAAAATTATTTGGTGTGTACCCGTACTGTTCTTGTGTATGAGATGGGATCAAAAAGTTGTGTGGTGGATACAAGTAATCAGTGAAAATAAGGCGTGACAAGAACTCATAGAGTCATTGCAGTTCTCCAGTCCTCCAAAAAGAAAAGTATTAGCAGGACCTAAATAGTGCAAAAATCTAATTTTGGCCCCTGATAGTGAGGTGATTAACTTTATATGTTTTATTATTGACATCTCTCCTGTATTTACATTTTTTTTGGCATTTTCTGTGCTTTATCATTGAAAGATTGGGGGGAAAATTGCCTTTTCAGTGTAACAGGCAAATGTTGTGTAAATCTCGCATCAACACTTATGTTTTAGGGTTTGGGGTTTTTTTTTTAAAGCAGAAGAACAAAGCAAAACTGAATCTTCGGGGCTTGTTTTTAATGAAAAACCCTATCATTTTTATTCTAATATTTTTTGAAAAGTGCTTTAATTGCTGGGTTTTGTTTTGAGCAGTGCTAGTCACCTATCTGCATCAGGAAATGCCATGTTCCGTGTTTTCTCTGCCATGATTCGGCACTTTTAAACAACGAGGTTTTTCTTTGAGCGATTTGGCCAAACTGAATGTTTGTGTGAATAGTAGTTAGCCCCATAAGTGCTAACACACAGGGAATTGGATATTTAAAAGCAAAGCTTGTTACAGGGGCAAATACTGCACCTAAAGCGACTTGTGGAGGCTGCAGAAATGAAAGTCCGTTCTCGACTGGATATAGTCTGCGTCTGAAATGGGCCCGAACCTGCTTCCTGGACTCGCTGCCCTGTCCAAGCTCAGGAACTGCGCTAGAAGTCTGCGTTCCTTTCACTGCACGGAAATTCAGCCCT
>NW_010410838.1:9173-12161 GCF_000710305.1 Buceros rhinoceros silvestris | reverse complement strand
GAGACTGGCACCTGGAGCCTGCCCTGCCTCTGGCCAGCCTTCAGCAGGGCGTTAAAAGCATAGAAGTTGTTACCTTGTGGGCCAGCAGTAGTCCCAGAAATGGAGAAGTCCCACGTGTCTCTGGTGTACTGCCATCCTTACTGAAGGGGCATCGTTTCTAAAATGGGCCGCTGTGCTGGTTGAACAAGTACTGATGAATTAAAGTTTTATTTGCAGGTTTTTCAAGGCACCGCACAGCAGCATTGCTGTAGTTGACAAAAAGACCCTCTACTTGTCTACATCCTTCGACATCAAAGCATTAAAAACTGAAGAAGATGAGCCTCTTGAACAACAAGATGCTGTTGGGGGATTCATTATCCCCCTTCAGCCAGCCGTGTTCGGTGGCTGAGGAAAGTCTGGGACTCCTAGATGACTACCTGGAGGTGGCCGAGCCCCTCGGTTCGCATGGGTTCTCCAGCGACAAGGCTAAGGCAGTCTCCTCCAATTGGCTTGCTGTGGACAGTTTAGGCAACACCATAGATAGCAGCCAGGGTAAGGTATTACTTGTGTAAAGCACATTGATTACAATGACATGATATGTTTAGTAAGATTCTGATTAAAAAGTTAAACTGCTAGTTTTTCATAACTGTGAAGGCAGCCTCACATGCATACCTCTGCTTGGAAAGCGTGTGTATCACACTGCTTACACAATGCAGAATTGCCAGTTACTGGACTGGTAAAGTGACACTTTGTTAGGAGGATTGTTGTCCTTTTAATAACACACCAGCTCTTAATGGTACTGCTCCCTAGCAGAGGTCACAAGAAACAAGCATGGCTGTATGTTTCAAATGCCCCTGAATTCTTGTGTTGGACTAAGAGGGATGGAATGTCAGAACAGCTGATGGCTTCCACAAGACTTCAGTGGAAGCCTTGTGCAGCTGAAGGGCAGGGGATTTTTTTTGTCATGCCAATACAAGTGTTGGTTACTGTTTTACTGAACTGCTAATTTTTTTTTTAATTGTGCAGAGGATGCCTTCTCTGGCATGGAGTGGATGGTGGAGAAGATGGATCTGAAGGAATTTGATTTCGATGCCCTGTTAGGTAATCTGGAAGCCACCGTCTCACCAGACGAGCTGATGGCCACGTTGGAAGACACGTGTGATCTCCTATTTAACCCTTCCATCCAGGAATTTCATAACAAAGAACCTCCACTGATAACTGACCTAATCACCCATCTCCCCGAATCTCCAATTGGAGCAGATCCAATGGCCCCATTGGCCTCCCTTTGGTCTTTTCCCCTCTCCCCAGGGTCTCTGACTTCCACTCCAGACCATTCTTTCAGTTTAGATCTAGGCAGTGAAGTGGATGTTCTGGAAGGAGAAAGAAAACAGGAGGGCCCCACCTTCGTAGTAGTGATCACCAAGTCCGAGAAAGAGGAGGAGAACCATTCTGACGATAGTGGAATATGCATGAGCCCTGACTCCTACCTGGGAACACCCCAACATAGTCCTACCAATTCAGTTGGATCCCCCAGTGACAACCAGTTCCCTGCAGATGCCAGCTGTGGCTCTGTGCGGTCCAAACCATACGATCATCCTGCAGAGAAGGTAGTGTCAGCAAAGGTGAAAGGAGAAAAGAAAATAGATAAGAAATTGAAAAAGATGGAGCAGAATAAGACAGCTGCCACACGTTACCGGCAGAAGAAGAGGGCAGAACAGGAGGCACTGTCTGGGGAGTGCAGAGAGTTGGAGCAGAAGAATCAGGCCCTGAAGGAGAAAGCAGATTCCCTTAGTAAGGAAATTCAGTACTTAAAAGATCTGATTGAAGAGGTCCGCAAGGCCAAGGGCAAAAGAGCTAGAGTCCCCGAGTAGGGTAGTCAGCAGTTTTTATGTGCGTGTATATAAGCTTCCTGCTAAAGCTGTGTGTTGCTGTCTATTAAATTATTTTGTAGTAAATGTAACAACTTCGTTGTGTCATAACTGGGTACCTGTAAAACAAGCAGAACTTGCACCACACCAGGATGGAAATAATCTCTGACTCTGCTGAACACAAGTGACTCAGGTGGCTCGTTACTACAATTCACATATGTTCAGTAGGAAGTACGTAGATGTACTAGTGTGAGTGGCATCACACTGGGCTGCCCCGGGTTTTTCCAGTAGCAAAGGCATAGTCTGGTTAAAGGAACGGGACTTCTGAGAGTCAGGAAGGTAGGATGAGGTGATGGGAGATGCACAAGGTCAGTAAAAGATGTTACGGTGGGAGGGTTTTGTTCTCGGGCTTGGCAGATCTGGAAGTCCAAGAACGAGCAGCCTGTTGGGCTAGAAGTCCAGAGCAATTGATGGCGGTGTTGAACTGGCACTTCAGTTTCTGATCTCCCTGCAAGTCCCCAGATGTCCTAAAAGTGAGCATGGATCTGTTTTTTGGCCTGAAGTGGGGGGGTTAGGGTTGGGAAACTGGGCCAGAGGAGTGGGGTTAGTCTTGGGGCTCCTGATGGAAGACATTAGCATACCAAAGCGTAGAAGGCTTGGAGGCTGCTTCAGACAGCCACTGAGAGCCAAATTTTACAGTGTGAATGTGATGAGTTAGCAGGTGTAGAGGAGGTGCTGGAGCAGCAGGTGCCTACTGGGGGTCCTGGTAGGGGTGGTGACATCAAGCTGTAGCGTGGCTCCTGGGCTTGTGTTGCACAGCAGGGCCATGGTAGGACCAGCAGTGTGCTGGTGCTGGAGTGTGGTGACAGAAGAGATGCAACCGGGACACCTGTCCCACCCTGTCTGGCTGTGGTGTCCATCTGTTACATGCTGCAGAGAACTTGAACGCAGAGCAGGGTGGTTTCTGCCTGTAGATGCTAATTGGAACCCTCCTGTTGGTGGGTAAGTTACAGGCTAGCTACTCTGTGCAAGGAAACTTGTTTGTGGTTGGTTCTAGTTCTATGAGGTTGAACATCAGTAAAGTTCCACATCCAGTGTGGCCATACTGTGCCAAGAGAGCTTCAGGATTTGGGACATGCCA
>NW_010410838.1:0-9053 GCF_000710305.1 Buceros rhinoceros silvestris | reverse complement strand
TTTGTGTGTGTTGTGGGGTTTTTTTTTTTTTTTGTTTCCCCCCCACTGATACCAGATTTAGCAGTGCCTAATCCCTGCTTGGCCTGCTGGAGCCAGCTTTGGTGTGTGGATGTGCACATCCTACCCCGAGGAGGAGTTAAGATTCCTTCTCACTTGCACTGACATGACCCAGTAAGCCGCTCCGCTCAGGCACCCGCATGTCTCAACCTGGCTGGCGCGCACATGCGCAGTGCAGGGGCTCCAGGGCGGGTCTGAGCCAGCGCTGGAGCAGAGAGGGAAAAGGTCCCTGGTGGTAGTAGGAAATAATCTGTCTGACTGCAGCCTCGTGGGGGTCCTGGCTTCTGACACATAAGCTCCTGATGTCTTCAAGTTTGGGCTGCAGTCCTCCAGCCCTGTTCAGTTCAGCGGTCTGGGTACCAGCCACGCACTCTGGGACATGCTGCACGAGGTAGCTGCTGGAAGCCGGAAGCTGCTTGCTGGCAGGGATGGCTGAGCAGGCTGGGCCCGCGGTGGTGACTTGACCTACTGATGCTTACAGCTGGTGCCTAGGTGACATGGGTGCTGTTTAAATTACAGCGAAAACACTCGCTGTCAGGAGTTGGGGCTGTGCCACCTTGAAAGAGCTGTGGGTAACCAAGACCCTCACCTTGCATTACATGAGGCAGCGAGTTCCCTGTGGTTTGAATAGTCTCAGCCCAGACTCCTCACCCTCGTGGGAGTATCTGCTCCATCTCCTGCTCAAGCGCTCTGACCACTATGCACTGTGTAAACGGGACACATGGCGCATCAAGGTTCTGCTTTAAGTGCTGCTTTGTTCTCCAGGGATTATTGGTGACTCCATGCGTGTTCTGTTTTGGGAGGCAGAGCAACCTAATAGGTTTCCCTCAGATCAGCAGGGGGGTGGGGATAATTAGAGGCAGGAAAGCCCAATAAGCAGGACATTTGGCCCTTGATGGGCCAAACCTGCACCTGAGGTGACAATGTGATAGGTCTCAGCTGAGCCTCAGGAACGATGGTAGCTGCTGTGAGCGTATGAGCAACTGGCTTTTCTCTACAGGGAAAACCCCTCCCTCCTCCCCAAACCGATCCCCTTTTCCTTCTACTTCCACTGCAGAAGTAGAGTCATTGCAACTTTTGCTTAAACCTAGCAGCAGCCCAGGCTGCCAGGGCACCGGGTGTATTCTGCAGCCCTCGCTTGGCTCACCCAAACCCTGGAAAGGTTGTCAGCGCATTTATCCCCCATCCCATGGCAGGGCTCTCTGTGAGCCACCCGTCACTGAAATAATTTTTTCTTTGACTCCATCCTCTGCAGGCAAATGAGGCAGTGTCTGTGCTGGCCAGTAAATACACAGTTCTGGTTTCTGCAGCTCTGGAGAGAGTAGGTAGCTCCAATTTACCAAATTACGCTCCAGGGAAGGAAGATCGGAGATGGAACAGGAGACAAGGAATGTGTGACATGGCCGTGCTGCTTTGCTTTCTGCTCTGTGTCCACGTGCGCATTTTACAGCACTCCTCGCATGAGAACCAGAAACCTGCCCTTACAGAGCGGTTGGCGTCGTTACTGTTGCTGGGGCTCCGAGCTCGCAGATTTGCGGAGACAGCCAATATGGCAACCTTATGCAACGGCTGCTGAAATGACGCCGTGTTTCCATACTTAGTAACTTCGTTAAGATTTTACACTGCCTTGAGATTAGGGCTGACGCTTCCCCCATGTTGTTCATTTAGGCTTTTCCTCCAGGCGTGTGTTAGGCACAGCCAGCATCATGCTGCTTGGCTCTGCAGCCCAGCAGCTTGTCCAGCCTGCCGCAGGAACACCTTGGACACCGTCATGTTACAAACCACAGCCCATGGGACAAAGAGTCTGACAGCTTCCCGCCTGGTGGCTGATTTTACATTTTGCAGGCTGCAGGAGCTGTCTTTTTTCTTTCTCACAGCCTCTCGACTGCATCTTAGTGGCTTGCATACAGGGTGAAACCATGTCCACAAGCAGGTTTTAGTGCATGAAATGCAGCCTTTACCTACCCCTGCAGAACCCAGTTCATCTATGTGCCTGGGAGCAGCAGAACTCCCCCAACCTGCGTTACATAAAAGCTATTCAAACTTGAAGTTGGCACGGCCAAAGGGGTTTTTGTCTCGGTTGTTTTCCCTCTGAATTAAGGGCAGTGAAGTGGACTTCACAAGCACAGCATGCACGGCCCTCAGGCTACTGATCCCTCCGCTGATTTTGTACTTCATGGTACACAGGATTCCAATATTCCCACACATAACCAAACAACCCCCGATGGTTCGCTGTTTGCAAAGCTGCTCTGACAACACATGGCTCCTTCTCACAAGATTTGTTCTGCTGTTATCATGATATTTATAACTACCTTCTTCTTGCCCTGCTTTTGGAGGGACCAGGTGCTCGCACTACTCTGCAAACAATAAAGAGGAAGCCACCACCGCCACTGACCATTTCTTCACCTGCCTCTGTGGAGAATCAGATGCACCTTTGCAACACACTTACAAAAATAAATTCCCAGCTGCAGCCTTGGGGAATGAAGAAAGAATGACGACAAAATCTTCCAAATAGCTTTTGCCCTGGCAGAAAGCCCAGAAATAACTGCAAGGACAGGCTGTCCTTTGGGAGATGAATGCTCCCCCCGTGATGCTGAGCTGGATCGGTAGGAAGAAAACGGGGGTTATTCTGATCAAAACAACTTCACACAGTGGTAGTCTGGTCACAGCCCCCTCTCACCTGGCCCCAAAGCCATGTTGTCTCCAGAAAGGAGTCACGCGCCTTTTGAAAGAAATACCTTCCTTGTCTTGCCTCCGTTTCCCACAGCCTCCTTAAGTATTGCCTCACCTGCTTTTTTAGGTATGGTTCAGCTTCTGTTCTTAACATGTCTGTATAGTTTCTATGTTTAGAGATGTCCTTTGCTTTCTCGACCTTCGTTGTTGTGTAGCCACCCTTCTTCTCCACTTACTAAACCTGTTTCTTAGTCAGAAAGCGTTTTTGGGGGGGTGGGAAATTTATACTTTTTTTTTTTTACCAGAATAACACCAGTTTTGTTTATCTTTCCATAGGCTTAGTCCTTCAGAAACAACAGGATCTGTATTGTCCTTCCTACATGCATAATTTCCATCTGGTACATACTCATTTTTTTCTTAATATGGTTCAAGTAGCCTCTGGAGACGACCTACCTTCCTGGGTCCTCCTGCAGTATTTACTGCCCTGCCGGGCAGTCCAGCACACATACTCCGGTTATACTTCATTTCCAGTGCTAAGACAGTCTTGGGGTCCTACCACAAGCATCCCTTGCTGGGCCACAAAAAAAAAAGCTCATCTTTGATGACTTTCCCATTGAAATGCTTCAGGCCCACAAGTTGGGCCTTGTGAATTAACAGAGGGGTTCGGTCCCCCAACCTAAGAGATACTGTTCTGGCTGCCCAGGTATCCTAGGTATGCTGTCCTTGCGTTATTTTCAGTGCACTCATGCAGTGTCATGTGCCACCAAATGAAGACATGTGCCACAAGGCTCCAATATCCCTGTTACACAGGTGCATGTTCTCCAAGTAATGTCTACCTGCCTTTCATTTCTCCTTCAGCTGCTCTCTTCCTCTCTTGTACATGCACACACCCTTTTAAAAAACAGCAGGGAGTGAGTTCCAAGCACAGCAGGTGTGTCAACATAATTTATATAGGGCAGAGAACCTCCTACTTCTGCAACTCCTCTGCATCTCCATTGCAGCGTGTGGCCAGCTGGAGAAAAAGACCTCGTCTTTGTCTCCTGTTGAAGCAGATAAAGTATCTTGCTGGCACTCGACTAGTGCAGCTCAGGAGAGACCAGCTTGGCTAGATTACTGGTTAGCCCTGCCAACAGCTCATTCGTTTAAAAAAAGGTGTGTGTAACCCTGCAGACAGCTGCAGAGCAACCTTCACGCTTTTTATTCCCCATGCCCCCACCAGTCGGTGGTTGGCACTGTTAATCCTATTTAATGTAACTGTGGATAGATATGCAAACCTTTAATCTGTCTCAAACCTACCAACCCTTCAGCCTGCCTCGGCTGGAGTTCCACATCTGGAGCAGTAGCAGGCATTGGTCAGCCTGCCTTCTTTTACACTCCTCGTTTTTAGTGGAATTGTATCCATCCAAACAAATTTTCCCGTGTGCTTTCCACTCACGTAACAGAGGGAGCAATAGGCTGTTAAACGGCTTGATGAGTCTTACTCACAATAAGCCAGCTGAACACAGAGCATCTGGGAACTATTTTCCCTCCTCTAAACTGCTTCTCTGGAAAGGTCCTACCACATTAATAGCACTCCAGAGCTTTTATCTGCATTTATATTAAAGCTGCTGCTGCTGCCACCTCCCATTCTGCCTCCCGGCTGCCTGTGGGTGGCGATGCACTGTAAGATGGCACCCTCCTCCTCCCTGCCTAGCTCAGCATCTTCTCTTTTCTGCTGCAGGATGCTCAGCTGGTGTCGCAGAGCTGGGAAGGTAGCCAGCAGCCCGATGAGCTCAGCCAGCACGCAGCCCTCACCCTGCAGCAGCAGGACGCTGACAGCTGTGCAGGACAGAAATGCTCTCTGGCAGGTCCAAGGGTTGCGGTGCGTTAGCTTCCAGCAGGGGAAACGGTGGCTGGAGTCCAACTAGGGAAAGCAGCTATGGCAGCTGCTTCCTCCCTAACCCCCTCTTCTCTCTTACATGGGGCAGAAAAGCCTGGCTGTAAGGAACAGAGAGATGGCACAGGTTGCTTGAAGATAGCCACCTCCTGGGGTCTCGGGCAGCCAAGGAGCTGGCATGCTCTAGGCATGACAAGACCATAGCATAGACAGTTGGGAGCATGAGAAGATGCTGAGATTTAGCTTACCACATGCAACAGGCTGGTACTATTCTCCCCACTAGCCTGAAGACATTCCTCTCAGGGGACAACTCATCTACTCAGTGCGCTGTTCTTTTCATAGGAGCTCCTGCTCTGCTACAGAGGAGGAAAACAAAGCCTGGAACAGAGCAGATCTTTGCCCTTGGAGAGGATGGTTAATCTAGAGGCACCCCGTCACTTCTGCTTGCTTTTCCTTCCTCCTGCAAAATAAAGTTTAATTTACTTAAGGATACCTTTGGCTGTACAAAGAAAGTTTGGTTTCAGGTGGCAAAATCCAGCTTGTCAGGTAGTTTTACCCTCTTCGAGGATACACCACCTCATGGCGTGTAGCCATAAGAAGTACGTTGATTATTTGTGTTGGTCCTAATGGTCTTTCCAGCCAGTAAAGAGAGCTGCCATCCAGCTTTAAAACTCCTCAGATCTGCGCGTTGTCATCCCTGGGAAAAACTGCTCTGGGCCTCCCTTTCAAGTTCCTCATTAACTCTGAAAGAACAGCTTTCCTGTTTGCTTACATCTGCGAGCAAACAAGCTGGGTTTTGTAGAAAGAGGGTGAACCGCGCTACCCTAGTGCTCCTTTCTGGAGCAACAAAGGATGGCTTTGCTTTCCTCAGCCTGCAGAAGAAGGGCTCGGGAGCTGAACACCCACAGAAACAAAGTGGAAGGGGTGCAGGGGGTGACATGAAGGACCTCTGCAAGGTCAAAGGAGTATATGCCAAGTACTGAAGATGACGGCTTGAAACAAGGTAATGCCGCAGAGAACTCTTTCAAAACTTCAGTTGTGGCAGGGCCAGTGTGTGGACACTGTTAATCGTTTCCACAGCAGCTCCACCGGCTAGACCAGCTCACACTCGCAGCAGCAGGCCCGGAGTGCAGAGGTTTCAAGGAGACACATGTCGCATACACGTTTTGCTAAAATACTTTTTCAAACAATTTTGTTTCTTAAAGAATGGAAAGTCATTCTCTCTCTTTTTTTACATGTTTGGGTTTTTTTTTTAAATTTTAGGAGCAAGAGCAAACTGAAAAAGAAGGGAATTGGTCTTTGACCTGTTCTATATTTACCACTTTTGGCTGCAGATAGTTGAGGTTGATCCTATTACAAGAAATCCCCTCCCACATGCTATTACACAATTCCCAGTACACACATGCTTCAGTACGTTCACCATTTGCCCTGTCTGGACCTCAGAAATCTGGGTGACCTTCCCTCCCATGCAGACAAGAGGGAAAGAACACAACAGAGGAGGCACACAGTTGAAGAGGACAGCATCAGGAATTACAGTCAGAGGGCAGGGAAGGGGTACCCAATTCCTGCCAGCGGTGACATCTAAGCAGTTGCTGCTCAGGTCAGCCAGGCCCCTTGTAATCAACTCTTGAGTCTAAGCAAAGCTTGGCATTAATCCTTCTCCTCACCTCTTTTTTCCAAAGGGAACACACTTCCCATCTTCTTAGGTAAGTGTCAGGAAGGGCAGCGGCAGGAGCTCCCCAGGACACATAAAATGGTTTAGCGAGGAAGTGTCTGGAACAACACTCCCACCTGCCGGGTCTTCTATTTGTTGCAGGCAGGAATTTCGCAGTAGTCTGATAGAAAAACTTTCCCTCCTTCCACCCAGCACCACAATCTCTAGCTCTGATGGTTTTAACTTCATGCTGAGGCTAACACCTGGGTCACAAGCCCTCCTAGCTACAAGACCCGGCAGCACCCTCGTAGTTTGGCTGAACCTCAGTGGGAGGGTCAGGTGCAAGCATCCAAAGGACAACTTTCTCCATCTAAGAGCTCTTGGAGAGGGGAGACCATGAGTAAGCACATCAGGGGAGTCATCTCCATCTCAACCTGCAGTCTTGGAAGACCCCAAGAATGTCAGGGAGAAGATTAAATACATGTGTCACCATGAATCATAGAGGCCAGTCATGCAACTGAGTCATCCTAAAGAGAAGGATGCTTGGATCAGAACAGTGACACGGTTTGTCCTCATCAATCGTAGCCTGTCATAATAGTCACTACTACAAAGGCAAAGAGAGGCAACAATTATTTAATCAAAAAACATATAGAAAGTTTTTACAATGACTGAAGAACCTGACAGAGGCTGTAATAAGAACAGCAGCTGCAGGGCTGCTGAGGTTTAACATTCTTTCAAAGCGTCCTTCCCTTCCCATGACTTTTTACTGCCGGTCCAAGACAGTTCTCCATTCAGACACAGTGCTTCAAACACTCCCTGCCAAATAACACGGGCAGCAGAAGCCTTACGTCCTGAAGAAGGGGAACAACATTTATATTTGGCTTGGTCCACCCTTCTGCATTAAGAATGCAACACATGTTGGCTGGAAGGAGATAATTATAAGCACAATGCATCTCGGAGCCAAGAGAACCTCCGTGGCTTCAGCCGACCAGTAACCAGTTCTGCACGGATGCAGAGTTGCTCTGCGTGTGTGACATTAAAGCACTTGCTGACAGAAGCACAACTCCGACGTCCCATCTCAAACACGCCAAAGAAATGGCCAGTCCTGTGTGCTGAGCACTCAGCTGCAGGAAGACTGGAGCTGCAAGAATCCCTGCCACGTTGTTTATGGTATCCCAAAGTATTCTCTCTCAAATTTACGGAAATCTTCCTCAGTAAAGACAGTGCCCTCGGGCTTCTTCTTTGCTGCCTTCTTTGGAGGCTGATCTTTGGACTTCCTGCCTCTGTTCTGTGCGAGAACCTTCAGACGTAAAAAACCAGAAAAAACAACAGTCACTGTCATCCAGACCAAAACACAAAAGAGTGATTTTCAAGCTCACCTCCCGCATAACTGTTATTCTCCAAGTACCCTGCTCTATTCTGGAATGCTTCCAAAGAAAAGTGAGAGGCAGTCACCGATGTTAACCAGCGCAGGTCACTGGGACAACAGCAAATACCAACTCAGTATTTGGAGTGAAGTATGAAAACTACTCTCTGGTATTGCTCACAGAGATACAAACACCGATTTCATTCCAGACCTTTCTGAAACTATGACGTTCTTTCATCCTGTCTCTCCATAAGGCAACCTGAAAACCCAACAAGTTGGTGGAATTCTCTCAGCATTTTCTAATGCACTGTCACCTACTTTCACAATCTCCAGCTTGATAAACACTGGCCTAAACCACCTGCTTTGTTTATGTAAGTTAACACTTTCTATCTCCCAAAAATAGCCCAAGATTCTAGCAGTGTCAGCTATTCTCCTCTTCAAATCCTGGCGTAGGACTACTTTTTGGGGAAGACCACTGGTTAAATTCTCAGGTTATGAGAAACATCATTCAACATGCTAGAAAATTCCTATTATATGAGCCAGCAGCGCATCTGGTTCCCTGCTAAACAACCTTCAGCTACAGAGGAGGCTGAATAGATTGACAGTAAGGGGAAGGTCTGTACTAGGGTTTCTTTGCCAGCTAAAGCTACGAAAAATCTTTGGTAATTCAGAAAAGCCAACAGCTGTCAGTACATTTTAAAACATCATGGGGGGACAACATATCCACAAGAATGTAAAGCTTAGTAAGTTATTTTGCCCGTGCATACTGAAATTCCTCAAAAAACTTCTGCAGACAGAAACTTAAGTTGACTCTCTTGCCCAGGAAATAAGCTTGAAGATCTGGAGATAATTCCCATTCCCCTGTGTTCCTTAGCAGAAGCAGACCCCCAGAGAAAGAACTGACAGTCTCACCTGCTCTGTGATGGCTTGCTTTGCAACAAATCGTCCCTTCAACATGTACTGCAGGTTTTCCCTCAGGTGATTCACAGCCTTCTTCTTATGATATTCCTCTAGGCCAAAGCAGAGTGGGACAAAACACACGAGCTGCTCATTCGGGCAGTGTGCAAGGAGAGACACAGGGGGATCAGCAATGTCCCAGGAGAAGGAGACACCACTCCAGCTCAGGCATAGGGGTACACCCACAGATCAGGCTGTGTTTAAGTGGGGGGCACCAGAAGGGCATCCAAGGGGATGGGAAGGGTTGGATACAAGCATCTGAGAGGGTGGCTACGGGACACCACAGGGGGACGCAGTGCGAAGGCTGTGGAAGGTGGCAAAGCTGCTTCGCTCTCCCTGAAGACGGACCAGGACTCACCTATCGCCGACTTCACGACTCTGCCCTTAATCGTGGCCTTGTTCCTGCCGAGCTCTGGCGCCCTCTTCCTCCGTTTCGCAGCGCCCGCCGCCTTGGGGCCGACCCGCCCCCG
>NW_010410837.1:0-1648 GCF_000710305.1 Buceros rhinoceros silvestris | reverse complement strand
ACTTGGCCGCCTGCCCAGAAAGCTGACTAGAACTTTGGCCTTGTTCAGGACAGATTGTTTATAAACATTCGCTACTCAGTACTTTGGGGTTTTTTTTCCTTTTCTTTTTCATTCCCCCTTTCCCCTTTCCCTTTTGGTTTGTAATCATATACATATAGAATATAGTTGTGTGGCTTTTTTATATATATTAAAGGTGCTTTGGGGTTTTTTTCCTTTCCTTTTCACCCCCCCCCCCCCTTTTGGTTTGTAATCATATACATATATAGTTGTGTGGCTTTATTGTGTATTAAAGTTTGTTTCAGCTATCCGAGCAGACCGAGATGTGAATTTCTTCCTTTCCGTATTAAATCCCTTCCTATCAGGACAGAGGGATTCCGTTAAGGTAAATCGAGGTAAATCGGTCCCTCGACCCTTAACAATTCGTTATTAGCACTATTGCAATAAGTGCATTTATCAACAGCAATTCTGAGTCTGTTCAATCTGTCACTTTAATAAACTTCTATTATTTCTATTGGCTTTGCAAAACTGATTCAGTACAAGTCCTTTTGGGCTCTGCTAGGCAAACACCAAACTCCTGCCTTTGACATGACAATTAGCCAGTGTTACAGAGCCAAGTAAAAAAACTGTGTGTCAATCATTTGAGTAACCTAAAGTACTGGGCCTTGTCTATAAGAAAAAATGAAGCAGATAAAGCCCAGTAACAACAAAAATGTTTCTGTATCCAATACGTGTCATCTCCCACAAACTACTGTAGGAGAAAATTAAAGTTATATAAGATTTAAAAGCTCACATGAACCATATATCTCATGATGTTACACACTGCATTAGAGAGGCTTGTATTTTAAAGACGAGTAAAATACAAGAGTTTCTGTTGTGAACAACTGTGTCTTAAAGTCTCTGTAAAAAGTCTCTGCATATGTGGAGTTCAAACACGACTTATTTTATTCCCTCTAAAGTTTAGCCACAACAGAACTAGTTGCAGGGAGCAATAAATATTTAACATGCTGCTTTATCAGAGGCTTGTCATGGGAAATAACGTGAAGTAATTTATTTAATAACATTGCCGTGATAACCAATAACATTTCAACAGGAAGGTTGCTCTTTGGACCAATTAAAACTAAAGCTTTTGAGACCTTTGCACTCTTCCCCCCCCCTTCTCTGATGTTCCTTCAAAGCATGAGAGACAAAGCATCTTTCTGAGGTTGTTTACTAAAGGAAATTTGATATAGTCTAGAGCTCTGCTAATGAGCTTATGTGTCTTGCATATTAAGAAATATGGCAGAATAACTCCGGGAATACCAAGTCCTTGGTTCTTAGACCACAAAAAGAAGTGATCTTATAAAGGTTAATAAAGGCCAGAGGATAAATATACCTTGTTTTGATTAGTTATGATTCTTAAAGTTCGGAAGTAATTTGTATGTCATCTAGAACTTCCGAAACCACTGATTTTACACACTCTGTCTGTAAGAACTACTCTGAGATACCAAATAGTAAAGCAGAATGTGGCACATAAATAGTTACCAGAATTTCAGAAACTCACAACTTTTAAACTGCCCTAACCCATCCTGCAGCAAATGCTTGTTTGAAACAGTATGGCTGTGTCTATTAGATCTGAACAATAAAGAGGGGGGAAAAAAAAGGCGGGGGG
>NW_010410836.1:0-1264 GCF_000710305.1 Buceros rhinoceros silvestris | reverse complement strand
GCGAAGCCAAGCCAAGATGATGATGGCTTAATTGTCAGCATCTCAAAGGACAGATGGGCACAGTCTGGTGCCCAGGCAGTACGGGGCCCCTGAACAAGCTTCCTGAACCACACCACCTCTCAGCTTCATCATGCATCCCAATGTCAGAGTGCAGGTGAGCTGGAGAGAGCAAGTCTGCCTTGTTACAGCAGACTCGTTCGAGTCATTGCGTTACCCTCACTGTTCCACTCCGGGCTGTTTATCTCTCAGCCTCAGATCTGCCATTTCCCTTCTGCTGTGTCTCAGTAACTCTGAACTTATTATTGCACAGAACCATGGATCAGCATCACATGTGGCTTCAATCTAAAGCTGGTAATGAGTGGCATGAACATACTCTATCTAGCTGTTTTTGTCAGGCTGCTAATGCGCAAAGTAATATTGAATTAAAGTTTCAATGGATAACAATAGTGGATAGTGAAGTGCAGATGGTGAATCACCAGTGCTGAGGGAACATTTGCCCCTTATTCTAAGGTGCTCTAAGGACTGTGATCAGGAGGAGCACCAAGTGTCTCCTGAATAGTTAGATTAAGGGAGACCTCTGAGCTTTGATTTTGGGGGTATGCAAACATAGCTTTATTCAATTTCTCCACGATCACCATTTTTTAACTCATGCTGACTGTTTTGGAAATTGGAAATAAAACCTTTTATGTGAATTTTACATGAGTTGACTTGAGTTAGCACGACTTTTACACAGCTAGTTAAAATCAAGCTGTTCATCCTGTCAGCAAACGTGGCAAATCTAAAAGCAGGAGATTAGGACACCTTAAAAGTGCTCTGATGTTCTAAATGCATTTAGTAAGCGAAGGAGGTAGTCCATCTTGCCTTCCCTGCCTCTGACGTGTTCCCAGCCTCTCTCTTGCATCAGATTTCAACTATTGAATTGTTGAGAAATGTGCCAGACCAGCCTAATGACTAAGTGGAGACCCAGTTATCAAAATAAAAACACATGAGTTTTCCTCTAAATGGGCTACCCTGCATAAAAAGTGGTCAAACTTACACAGGTGCAGCACAGTTGCACTAGGGTCCTAAGGATTTTGGGTACCTAAAACCAAGGACCGCGAAACATCCTGACCACATCCAGAAACAGAAATTTCAGATCTGCCCAACTCCCAGACTTTGCTCAGACCACTGAACTACAACAACATCTTTAAGTTTCCTGATTTAATTGCAGGAACAATTTTTAAAAGATCACCTATTTTCAAAGCCCAGGAGCAGGCTGTCCCAG
>NW_010410835.1:0-4208 GCF_000710305.1 Buceros rhinoceros silvestris | reverse complement strand
TTTGAGCAGCATCTACTAGCATCTTACGTATTTTGAACTGCTCTCATCTATAGCGATTTCTGAGTAAGCATGAGCTAACTTTCCAGACTTCAATTTTATTTTGATATGCTTATTAATGAAGGACAAACTGGTGCAGTGTACAAACCTTCTTTGTGCTGTAACATCCTCCTCTCTGAAAGACGTGTTTAGAGGGAAGTTAATGAGACATCTTCTACTTTGATCCTGTGTGTTAACCACTTGTGATGCTGAAGCTAGTTCGTAGACAGCTGTCCTTCTGTTGTCACTGCTAAAAAGAAAATAGTATGTCTCTGCTTTCTCTTGGAGCTGTAACTTTTTCTAGACGTACCTGGTAGAGCAGCAGGATGGTTTTTTGCAGTGCTGAAAGATACTGATTGCTGCATTATGTCCCAGATTCTTCCCATGATGTGAACCTTCCTCAGTGTCATACGGCTGCAGCAAGTGTGCCAGTACTCCAGGTTAGTGGAGCACCACATGCCAATATGTCATCTGAATGTTGCTACCCTTGTACGGTAACACAACTGAATCTCAATGTACTGTAAACATAGCACACTACCTCAATCTATGTCAAGTCATTCTCTGATCAGTTCAAATGAAAGCTGTCAAAGCCTCTGACACATGATTTTCTTTTTGATTTATTCTATTCTTCCTGGAAAATGGTGCAATACAGATGCAGGAGCCATAAAGAAAAGGAAAAAGAAATGGTTTGTTTTCTAGTAGTAGGTTTCAATAATCCTGTAAACTGTATTCCTGTAATGACATCTGAAAATGTACCTTCAAAGAAGGAATATGAAATATTTCTGTTACAGAAGACCTTATGCCTGGCATGCCCTTAGTGAAGAAACCTGAGTGGTTTCAAACTTATGTCTTTTTTTTTTTCTTTTCTTTTTTCCCAGAAACACTAAATAAAGTACATATATGTGAACTCCAGAAATAGTGTAGATTTTGACCTGAGGTAAATTAGTGTAGCTCTGTTGTCATACATAGTGGAGGTATATTTGAATTGCTTTTCTTTCAGAAATGAGTACTTGAAAAGAAATTTAAAAGGATCTTGAAAAAGAATATATGATAGAAAATCACCAATAAAAATCAATGTCAAAGAAAGAGATGAATTACTGTTGTAAGGTTGGACTGAGAAACTGTATTCAGCCTTTTTGTCCTGCTCAAGGGATGGAAAGACAGCTATACCACAGATTCTGGATTGTTTCCTCATTTTTTCAGAATGGGGTTAGCTGTCATTTTTAAAAGAGGTGGCACAGCTCTTCACCATTGTTTATTCAATGTTTGAAAGCAGTGGCTTGATAATCACTTATACAGGTGATGCAGCTTCACTTTGCTATGAAGATGTGGTGGATGGGAAGGACAGACTAAGTGAGAACAGGTTAGTAAAACGTTACTTCACTCTTAACTGAAGGACTTGAGCTCTCTGCCTTGCTATTACTTGCCATTACTTGGATCATGACTGGTTTTCTGGAAATACTAGCTACTGGAGATAGTTGTTAAACCCAGCAATGGTACACATCTAAGTAGGGACCTTAGATATCTTGGAATTTAGTTTTGTCAGCTGAAGTGAGTTGAAATTGTGTTGTGGAGAAGAGTGATTACATATATGGCTCATTTGTACATAGCCCTCTGTAAACAATGGCACTTACTGGTAGCAACTTTGTCATTTTAAAATGTACTAAAGTATACTGCCATGTTAATTAGGTGGTACTGATAAGGCCGAGAAACTATCAATATGTATTGAAGAATGACTGTAAGTAAACTAATAATGGTAACTGGATTTGTCACTTAGCAGGGAAAACAAGTAAGTTCTTGTGACTGTTTTAAAGGTATGATCAAGCTGTTGCTGAATGTTTTTCTAAGTGAGCTCACTGATGCAAAATAGACCAATCAAAAAATTTGCAAACATGGGAGATGGAATAATTAGTACATGAGTACAACGTGCAGTCTTTAAAAATTGTTTTTTCCTAACATGTTGGCTGAACTGTACAACACTCTTTGGCACATAAAGCATGAAAATGAGTCTAATCCCTAGTTTTACAGGTAAATTTCTGTAAAGTTTTACAGAAAAATGTTTTGAAATATTATAAGACAGCAATGGCCCTACCTGAGAGACATTAGAAGCGTATCATATTCAGAATTTCTGTGAATCTTGCTTCTTATTTCATGGTTATTTAGAGTGGTTCTCAAGAGCCACTGGCAGAATCAGAAGGATTTGTCCAAGGGCATTTAGAATAATTTGCTGTGTGGTTTATTGTGGAGCAGTAGCCATTTCTTTGTTAAAAGAAAGTTACAGAAAGTCTATAATTTATGTGTTCTTAATTCCACTTACGCTATGGAAGTAGAAGAATTCATCACACATTTGTACTTTCACTAGTTTCTCTGGGCAAGCAAATTGTTATGTGGCTTTAAGCTAGTGTATAACTGTTGGTCCACCAACTGTGATAACATAGGTAAGATGGTGCTGACATGGAAAAGAAATACTAGTATTTGTCCCAATAAGTTTAAAAGTAAATATAAAGTGGGGAAAAAAAGTACAACACCAGATACAGTGCACAGATACACTGAGACAGAAGATGGTGATGAAACAATATGGGTCAACCAGGAAAGCAGTAATCATGACACATGTGACCACATAAAACATAAGATTAGCCTTAAGCGAGCATTTAACTTAATTGTAAAAATAAGGTAGTTGTATTGATGGCATACAGAAAATCATACTATGATGAAAACCAGTGGTGGTTAAAGATGAAAGATTTTTATTTGAAAATTCAGGAAGAGCAGTGCAAGTTAGCATCATAGGCTTGTGTTTAATGTGAAATTGGAAACTGAGGAGCTTGTAATTGTGCTGTGAAGGTTTTGAATATTGGAAATTATGGAATTAACTTGGTAATTTTACTGCTATTCTGAGCTTTAATACTCTTTGTTTAAGAAAAATTGTATCCCAGTGTGAACACTGGTAGGGTTTTCAGTTCTTTGTAAGTTCATAAATGCCTTGCTTGTCTATAAGCAATATAACATACCGCATGATATCTTACTCTCATCTAAGTACGTGAAAGTAACAAGTGACGTTTCACACCTGTACTGGGTATTGGAAGCATATTCCAATATTTATTTTGCCAGCAAAGGGCAAAGCTTTTTCTCACCTGAGGTTACTGTAATTTTTTTCCCTTTTCCTCTGTTATGAAAACCCTAATATTGCTGAAGAAATTTGTTTCTCTGTTGCAAATCTCATATGGGAGGAGATATGTGCAGAAGCACTCCATACAGGACAAGGTACATTGCATCAAAACTCCAGTTAATTTTTTTTCACATAAATTTCAAAAAGGGCATAAAACTTCTTGACTGACAAAACATGGACCTGTTTATTGGAATGCTGTTCATCCACTTGTTTACTGCCTCTAGCAATAGTTTTCTTTTGGAGTATTGGCTTGTTCTGTACTTGAGGTCTTTGCAAAACAATTCTAAGGAGTGAAAATTAATGGGAGGTATCTCTACTGCAAATGATGCAAAAAGAAACAAAGGCCATCTTTGTAGATGTGTTGTGGGATGGGAAGAAATAATATTCTTGATTAGCATCCTGTTTCTGGCACCAGACCATATGGAAGTAACCAAGAACATGCAACCTGAGACTGTTTTTATAAACTGTAAGAGCAACGTTGACTATATGTGGCTTGTTTCAAGCTAAAAATATCAAGGACATGTCCCAGTTCAGGGACAGTTTTTCCTGTTTGGAATGGTTTGTTTTAAACTGACCAGTTGTGAGTATTCCCCCCATTTTACATTAGCACATCTCATTGGCTGAGAAAACTTCTTGTGGATTTCCCTGTTGCCTTTAAAAGCCGCGCCCTTTAAAAGCCGCGTACCAGTCCCAGCTTCCTCCCCTTATGCTCCCGAGCCTGTCCCTTACACTACTACTACACTACTACACTACTACTACTCCCCCATTTTGGAGGAGGCTTGGTTCCCGGGGCTTGCGGCTCGGCTCCAGGGGGAACTTTCCAGGCTGTGTTCCTCCCTGCTTGGCTCTTCTCCTCAATTTACAGCCTACTTTGCCCTTGGCTTTTCCTCTCGCCCGGGACATTTGCTTTCTTTTGCCTGCCTGCCTGCGGCTACTGCACCCCTGTGCCGTGGAGCGGACCCTTTGCTACTGCACCCCCGTGCCACGTGAGACAGATCCCTGCTGC
>NW_010410834.1:9942-10810 GCF_000710305.1 Buceros rhinoceros silvestris | reverse complement strand
ACCAGGAAGTTTAGCCCAAACCAGGACAAGGTATAAATTCTTACGGCAGCAGGTCCCCTTGCCTCTTTGCCCACCCAAGGCAGGTCAGACTGGCTGGAAGCAGGGAGGACTGGAGAAGCGAATGGAGCAGAGAGAGAGCCTCAACATCTAGCTCCTTGCAGATGACTTCTAGCCCCTCTGTGTCACCATTATCCTCTGCCTTGCTCCAACTGGCACTCTGCTAATCTTTCCCAGCCTATCCTTCTGCTCCACTCAAGAACACATTTTGTCATTCCCACAGAGTGCTATCACTGCCAGATATGAGGAAAAATAGATAATTTGTCCATCTCTGTCTGGGAAGCAGAATTCACGTCTAGAAACTCTTTAGCTTTTTACATCATTACCATGTTACCAATGTAGTCATAAATAAAGCCACACCTGAGACATGCAGCCAAATGCTGCTCAGATTTTGACTGGTTTAAATCTGGAATATGTAATAAATTGAATGAACTAATGTCAGATTTACTGTGTCTTAGGGGAGAAAAGAACTTGGCTTGTTTGTAGTGTTTATCATTCAAATAATTTTTCTTTCAACTAGAGAGATAGGTACAGGGAATGGAAAAGCATGTTAGTGGAAAACAGCCAAGCCTAGTCCTGACTGCAGTTTTGCTTACAGCAGTATGGGCGCCAGCCTCCATTTTTTCTTAGTCCTGTCTTTCAAATGGAATGGTTATGATTAGAAGTATGTGTGGTTTGTCTCACAATTTTCAATTTCTTAAGAAAAAGTTTTCGTTCCAAAACTTCATTTCTGGTGGCTGAAAAGCACAGATAATATTTTTTTCTTTTAAAAGGGTGACAAAATCCAAAATATCTTGCAAAAAGTCAGATT
>NW_010410834.1:4995-9833 GCF_000710305.1 Buceros rhinoceros silvestris | reverse complement strand
CTGCTGAAGGGTTTTCACTGGAAGAAAACATGCCACTCCGAAAATGCCCAACTTGCTGTTCTTCAAACACAGGGGTAATTTGAAGGGCTTCTGACAAAAATGACTGTTTTGATTCCAGCTTGCAACAGCAAAGGTGACTTCTGTGATAGGTTTATCCACAGAAGAGTCAATAGTCTTGCGGCTCAGAGAGAGGTTAGGTTTCATCATGTATCACTGTTATTCTGTCTTCAGGGATGTAAGAACATGATCACTTTGATCCTGGAATATAATTTAAGTTAAAAAATGGAAGGCAGATTCTTCCAGTGTATAACACCCTTTCCTGAAAGCATCCTGTCCAAGAAATGCTCTCTCACTCTTTTTTTTTTTTCTCAGGGTTAGATTTTTAGTAATTTCCTTGCTGTTTGCTTGACCTTTTTGTTAGTCTCTCTCACAAAGGCTTCAATCTGTTTCTGTATTTCATGTACTTCATTAAGTAACACCCACTGAAACATCCTATGATTCATTAGCTTATTGTGTAATGGGTCTTGCAAGTGGGCTTCATTTAGGTAGTAGCTCCCACAGTTTAGTGTTCTGAGCTTCAGTAGGAACTTCACATCTTTCCTCATTGAAAGATGACTGCCAGCATCAACAAAGTTTTCCCCAAAACAGACGGGGACAGATGATAGTGGCGGCCATTGAAGGCTCACATATTCATTTTAGCAGGGCTCTGAAGCTTCCTTGGTCCTTACCCTCAGAAAGTAAAAAATGTTTGGGATGAGAGACAGTTACATGAATCGGTTAATTGGACAGGAATACTGGTGTATCAATGGTGGCAGGATAAGAGGAAAGATCTAATTAACTCATCTGGGTATTCATGTTAAAAAGCTGCCTACAATATCGTATGACATCTCATACACAAACTTCTGCAATGTATACTGGGGACATCACACATATCGAGCAGCCTTTCAAGAAAAATAACACGAAGCAGAGTATGCAATAATATAAAAAGTGAGCTAGCAGTGAGACAGCAGTTAAGACTGTGTCAGGTGGGGATATGATTCTAGGTTCAGAGAAGGTCATTTACACACATTCAGCTGGAAGCCCATTTGAGATGCTACAACAGGAAACTCACGCTGAGGGAGGGGAGTTTGAGTATTTTATAAACTTTCTCTGACTAAATAAGAATGAACCACAGTGTTAGGTTGGAGCTGAATTGAGCATGTCTTCTGGCAGGGCCTCAGGTCTGTCATATAGTCCAAATGCACCTGAGTGCCACAGCCTTCCCTTTCGCTGTCGGTCCTGGCACAGGGTGAGCCAGCAAGTTACCTCTGCCACAAGAGTTCCCACAAAGGCTGTACAGGTGGGCTTGGGAATGTGATAATCTCCTTGGAGCATGAAGGGGAAGTGCAGAAAGAGGGGACAAAGAAGTGAATCTCCTGCTGAAGGCATGAGCTGTGATGGAACTGTGGCAATGGCCACCAGAGGAAAGAAACATCTATTTGCACATCTATTGTTCAAAGTTGCGTAACGAAAAATATCGTGAAACTGAAATCCACATTTAGTGCAGGAAATGACAATTGCCATATTTTGCCATTAAAAGCCCCTAACTTGCGACTAAATGACAGATTCCTCAGCTGAAATTTTTACTGAAGCTTTAATCACTTCTGCTCTTGACAATTTCCATTTCTTCTTTTCCTCTCTCTAATTAAATGCCTGCTCTCTAAAGTACAGGATGTCCAGAATGGTGTGGCTAGACTGCTCTTTTCTTCAGGAATTATATCACCTCTGTCCTGTGTCTAGGACAGTACCTTCCTTTCCATCATCAAATTCAGATCTAAATTACACTCCTGTGGGCTGATTCTTTCTTCATCACATCAGTTTTAGCTCGTTGACTCTATTAGTTTAAAACAATGTTTTTAAAAAAGGAATCAGCACCCCTGGTTTTTAGACCTACCCATAGATTTGGTCCATCTTGCCTATCGTGGTACTCATAGTAACACTAACACACTGAGTCTGCATAATTCCATTGTCTGGGTCTCTTTTCTAGCACTTTTCCATAACTGAGAATTCTTTGCTTCATTTGCTATCCTATCAAACAATCTTTTCTATCTGAGTCACTGTCTTGCCTTCAAAATGCCATTACAAAAATTTCCTTCAAAGCTTCTGATTGAACCTATGCACAACCTTTACAGATGAAAATGGCAAAACAAGGAGTGTCTCTGAGAAACCTCTGCTTCTTCACACCCTACACTGGCAGGAGCTGAAGGCCTTCAGTCCTGTGGGACTAGATTGCTTCTAATGCTGGGCTATACAGAAACAAATCTTTTGCATTGTAGGAAGCCATCTGGCTAAATCACTAATTATCAGATTAAATAGGATTAGACGTGGGACTTTCCAGTTAATTCCAGGCAATCAAACCAAATGAATCAACAAAGAAAAAAATAAATTCTCTTCCAAGCATACTTGCATAGAAATGGTACTGTGGGTAACATACAATCTGCATACAATAACATACAGTCTACATACAATAGCTGTTTCCAGCTGTGGAAGAGATACTGCTTCCATGCAGATCTTCTGGTGTAGTCACTGCCAGCAAGCATAAGCTCTGTGTGGAAGCTGACAGCATTTCTACCTCAGGGTATGACTTGTATGTAGTTGCATCTGCTGGATGAAAGCAGACAGCTAACAAAAGAGTTGTGAACGAAATGGATAGTGTTGTTGTGAAAGAGAACTTACACCCTTCTATCTGACCAAATGCCTCTGGATAGAGCTCTCAGAGCTACATCACCCAAAGATCTGGAGTTTAATTCATCTAACGCCTCCAGTACGTGCCCAAGTGCAAAATCCTCTTACTCAAATTCCTCTTGATCAGTTTCCTGCCTGTAGGCAGATAAAGCATGCAGGCACCACTGTCTTCCACATTCATATTCCTTATACACTTACGTTTCTTTTATCATATGTACTTAGGAAGGCCTTAGGTTTGACTGTCATCAGTAGTGGAGTGCCAGTCTTACAGTCAAGCATTTTGAGGATCCACAGATTAGATGTTCTCTGGTTGTGTAGCCTGAGAAAATCAAAACACTGGATGCAATGTCAGCACACCTAATGCCACTGGGTTCTTCATCAAACAGGCAGTGGTGGTGGTAGTGACTCAGTGAGTATTGCCTCCTTTTTTCTTTTTTTTTCTTTTTTTTTTTTTTAATACGATGCTCAGTGGTTAGCAAATTCTTCTAGCCTCTGGAAAACATAGGTTTACTTTCTTTCTCTCCCTGATTTACATATCATGCTGTCATTTCTTGCTGGCCGCATGAGATATTTTCCCTCATGCACTGCCTGTTCACTCTTATCTAGAAGTACATAACTCATTATGTAAGAAGCTTAGACTTTTAGCTGGTGGATGATGATCCTCCCCACCAGCACAGGCATGTCTTATAGTGCTTAAGTTACTTTGTCAATCTAACTCTTGGACATCCATTCAAGGGCTTTGGTCCCTTGGCTATAAAACTGAGAATGAATGAGTGGGAAAAGATTTAAAGAGGTTTTTGTCCAAAAGAGTTCAATTTACTTGATGAAAAAAAATCATATTTTGACTCATTTGAAGATAGTTTAATGACGAAGTGTAAGGGGACACACAGTTGCAGAACACTTTGTGTGAAATGGCTCAGTTACAGTAAGAACTACATGAACTTTTACCCTGAACTCAAACCAAGATTTTTCTCTTTCCTTTTTTTCCTGATGTACTAAGTTGTTTAGTTAAACTTTTGGTTTGTTTCTTTTCCTGTTCATATGCCTCTTTAGCCCTTATTTCATCTGGGACTAGTATTCAGCTACGACTGAGGAGAGCTGATTTGTGAGACTCACAGCCAGCTCTTTTCTGTGTTGGCTAAATTTGTCCCTGTTGCAGCAATAATAGAGTTATGCCAGTCTTCCTAATCTTTTCCATTTGTAGACCATTACTAGATTTCAATACCAGAAAGAGGAGGTAAGCATCTTTCTGTTAGCAGAGATATCAAAGTTCCTGCTTGAAATGAAGATTCTCCCTGAAAAGAGCTCTTCAAAGATGTTATGTCAAACTTTTCCCAGTTTTTCAAATATAGTGCATTAATCCTGAAGAACCCTTAGGCCTCTGAATGTCTCTCCCTTCCCTGTGCTAGTCTTCTGTACTGATGGTCAGCACGACTGAATCATTATAAAAACCAGTCTATCTAGTAGGTAAGTCATCACCGTTTCCTTCAGCCTGCTCCCATTCTTATTCCTTGTTACTGCCTCTCCCTATCTTCTCATGCTTTCTTCTGTCTCTTCAAAATCATCCGCTCACCTTCTCTGTTCTTCATCCTTTGTTTCCTAATTCCTTCCTCTGAAATTTCTGAATTTTCCTGAGTATCAAATCCTGCTTGATCAACTCAAATAGAAATTCCCACTGGTAAATAAGAAGCAAGCAGGTAGAGGTAGGCTGCAAGTTCTGCTGCAGACAGGAAGTATTACTAAGGCCCTGTTCATTATCATTGGAAGTCTTGAAATGCATACAGACTAGCTAGTCATGGAGCAGCAGGGATAAAAATTTGAAGAAGAAACAATAATGGAGAAAAGATACCCCAATAACAGGGTAGAGAAGAAGAAAAAAAATCACAGATCGGGGTCCATGCTCGATATGCAACAGACTTTCCCACGTACAGCATCCTTATAGTGTGGTATAAAGGTCTTGCTAACAAGTGCCTTTAATTCACATTGGTCATCAGCACTATGTGAAATAGTCTGCTGGAGAAGGAACACAAATGATCTTATCAGGGTTATTGCAACTAGTAGACGTTCTCTCTTTTGATATTGAGGACCCAGAACTAAAGAGCTATGTCAAGAGA
>NW_010410834.1:0-4885 GCF_000710305.1 Buceros rhinoceros silvestris | reverse complement strand
GCAGTTGCAGACAGGGAAAGATGGGCAGAAAAGGAAAAAGAAAGCAACCACTGTACTTTCCAATTTTTTTTTTCCCCAGCAATGAACAAAGCTACTTTAGCTCTGTGGCTGGAACTTGGCAGCTCTTCTTTGAGTTCCTTGAAAAGAAAAAAAAAATTGTTCTACCATCTGGGAGACCCTCATGTCTTTTCCCTTTCCTCACACATATGCTCCCTACCTTAGGTTACCAGCTGAATGTAGTGACACATGCATGCAAGGCTCTCCAGCCAAGTTTTCTTTTACAGTTACCAGAATGGAGTCAGCTGTGCAGAAGAACTTCTCTGCCCCAATCACCTCACCCATTATTGACTCAGAGGAAAGGAAATAAGGAATGGCAACAGAACGTCACATAGGCAAAATGTGGTAGCCGTGACTCAGTCTGGAATATGGCCAGTACATGATTTGAGACCCGAGTCCAGCAAAGTACATAAATATGAACTTCACTGAAAGCTGGCACATAGTCGCACTGACTGCTTGTGTTCTGAAAATTAGTCTAGGGCTTGAATGTTGTATTGGGCTGGGACCTTACAGTCCCGTTCCATGAAAACAGAGTAGGATCATGGATTACTGGATATGAGTCTTTGTATGTTGCAGGCAAATGCAATTTATTCTGCCTGCACTCCAAAGTGGTGGAACATAACTAGCTCTGAAACAGAAAAGGTGACTCCCATTAGTGTAATGCTGAATACACTGTACCTCACAGTGGGGCTTATGTCCATGGACACACTACTGCTGTCACGTGGTTGGTGACCTGCTCCAAGCAAGGACAAAGCTTGCAGCTGGCTGCCCAAAACACAACCTGCTGTGGCTTTACATTCTGTTGGCAGGAGGAACCTTCCTCCAGTCTACAGTATTTACTAATATGGGGCTAGAGAATGAATTTGGACAGTGAATATCAACCTTTTTATACACATTAAAGAACCAAAGAAAGACCAAGAAAAAAAGGTTTAATTCTCTTCAAACATAAAGAGGGCCAGGTCCTCAGCTGGTCTATATTAGTACAATTTCTTGAACTCTTTAGAGTGATACTGATTAGAACCATCTGAAGACTCTGTCTGGGTTGTCTTGCTATTTTTACAAGACTGTATAAAATGGAAATACTCAGCTCTATGACAAGAGGCTATACCACAGGGAGCATTTTAGCAACTGGAAGCAGAACAGAAAGAATTTGTATGGGGTGACATTTTTTGACATGGAAGGTAACAAACAGGTCAAAAAAACCCCCAAACAAATGGCATATTTAAAAACCTAAAGGCTATGCTTTGGAAGCACTAGGGAAACCAGGTCTGGCATCAACAGTGTTAATTTTTTTTTTTTCAAGTGGGTGTTTCATTCAGCATTATTAACGAAGCATTTGCTCAGCCTATTTTTACTAGATAAATGTAGTTCATAAAAATCTCTACTAGACTGGTTTTTTTAATGAACTATATGAAAAAAAAGTCATGGCAAGGCAAAAATGCGTAATTAAGCACCTTTAGGAATATCTCAAGTAGTTATAATAAAATGCTCCTGTACAATTCAGTGAAAAGTTTTGAGCTTCTTACCTACTAAACCAAGAATTTTTGATTTACTTGTTAAAATTTTGAGCCTATCACATCTAACACGGATAAGAAGAGTTTTCCGCTGCTGGAGCAGGAAACAGAATTCCTACTGCTGGCAAAACCAGTGGAAAATCAACTTTTTTCCAAAGGATCGGCGAAGAGTAAAATTGCAGGGTCCAGTTTTGAAGTCCATGTTGAATTTCTATTCAGTTTGTACACAGAAGAAGTGTCACTAAAGATGATGTCTCAGAAAGTTCTGAGTAAAAATGCCAAGCACCTGAAGGTCTCAAGATGTATTTGTCTATTAAATCCTTTAGATTTGTAGAAGGTTGGGGATTTTGTTTGTTTGTTAGCAAATACATCTATTCCTTCTGGCAGAAATTGTTTTTCAAAAATAATGTCATAAAGGCAACATTTATGAGATCTAGTTTTAATACCAAGCTTCTTACCAAGCTTCTGATATTATGTAGCGTACAAGGTGACTGCTCTTGCACTGATCTCTGTGCAGATTTCCATTCTTTTGGGGGGAAAATCTCAAAGCTTATAAAAGCTAATTTTCAGATTATCACTATACCAGTAGTCTCCAGACTGAAACTTTCCTGCATGTTTTGTAGGCCCTTGTCCCTTCCAATATATGCCCTTAAAACTGTACTTCTGTGACTTTAAAATTCATGTTTAAGTCAATTTCTCGCGTCTTGTTTTTAATTCTGATTTCTTGCACTATGACTTTTGTGTATCCAAATAGTTCTCTGAGATTCCCTGGAGACAGGTAAAGGCATTGAGGGTGACAATTAGGTTGAAGTTGCTTTTATACATTTCTGAGAGGAAGTAGATGCATATGATCGTAAAGTGCCATATTGACTGTCTGCAGTGACATTTTTTCTCTTTCTGTGTCAAAAATGCATTTGTTTACACCAAGAAAACTGTGATTTCTGACTTTATGTTCATTGCGTTGAACATTATACAATTTATGAATGGGAAAATAGTATAATAACTACCATTCAACTACTGTATTATCCATAGTAATTAAAATTTCAGTTAATCTGGGAAAACACACTGTAAAGTTACTTTGCACTCAGAGCTGCACAAGAACATAGAGTCCATTAGAGAAAGAAGAATTGGCTTCAGGTCTTTATTTATCATATCCCAGCTTGTTAGCAACATATTTTGATATTCTGACATCATCACTGTTCTTCTGCATATGCTATCAATAATGGTGGTGGCAGAGGAAGGAAAATTAGCAGACAAAGGAAAAGCAACTAAAAAGTTTCGGTATACGTGATGCTGACAGGAACCTCGGATGGGAGCTATGGTTGTGCCTGTGTCAGGACTGAGTCAGGTAGGGGGGCTGTTACACTGTGTAACACTTTCTGAATGCCAGCCGCAACAAATCTTGGGAGTCTCTTCTCCTGGGAGAGGCTTTTGTAGTAGTTATGGAGAGCACAGCACAAAATAGGATTTTGAACTGACAATTTTTCATGCTACTACATGCATACGTTCACCTGAGTGAAATAGTGTTTAGCTAAGAAACAGCAGAAAAATTATCACGAATAATGTTCAAGTAGCTTTAGATAAAAATATTGAAGGAACTCAGAGTCTTAATTATAGCCACCAGGGAAAGAACATCTTTATTTTTGCTCCCAAAGATTTCTCCTCAAATGAAGGCACATTACAACTGTGTAATTTAGCTACAAAAGCACTAACAGGTTGAAATAGCTGAAACTGAAAAAATCAAATAAGAAAATATACGGTTTGTGTGAGAGAACCAACATTACTGTTTATGTAGGAGCCCTAGTCTTGGCCATGATACCTGGTCCTGCACAGGCAGAAAGGACTATGTGTCCCCAGAAAGGGTTATTACCTTTGTGGGTAACTAGTCTATATAGAATAACACATCTTTTGAGAAAAGAAACTGGCAATGGAATTGAAAAAAGCTGTGTGGTTGAAAGTACAGTAGGATCCCCCAGGTCCCTTTGAGTGACTGGAGTAACAGCCACGGTAGGTGAAGACTGAGGGACTACTTCAGCAAACAGCACATACACAAGTATCTGGGCCCAGGTGATGTCCACCTGAGGGTACATGAGGAAGCTGGCTGTTGTAGTAGTGAAGTTCACATATCATCTTTGAAAGGTCATGGTATTATGGGATTTTCCAGACAACAGGAAAAAGGCAATGTCATGCCCACTTTTCTGAAAGGCGAGAAGGGTCTTGTCAGCCCAGTCTCAGTCCCTGAGTTATGGGCTATATCCTCCTGGATGCCAATTCCAGCCCCATGAAGGATAAAAGGTGTTTGGGAGCTACCAGGATGGATTATCCAGGAGTAAATCATGCCTGACCAACAAGATTGCCTTCCATAAGGAGATGACTGGCTTGAAGAATGAAAGAAGAGTAGAGGATATTATCCTTGACTTTATTGAAGCCTTCAACATGGACTCTTGTAGTATCTATACAGCCAGAATTGAGAGATACGGACGTGATAGTTGGACTATTGTGCAAAAGTATCACTGGCTCAAAGTGCAGTGGTCTTCAGTTTGACATTCAGCTGAAGAATGGTTATGAGTGACATTCTTTAGAGTTCAATACTGGAGACACTACTGTTCAATATATTCATTAGTGTCTGGGTGGTGGAATGAAATGAATCCTCACCAGCTTCACTGACATCACTGATGTGTTGTAACCAACACACTGCAGGGCATGGCAGCCTAAGGATTCCTAAGGATCTTGAGAGGCTTAATAAATGTGCTAATAGAAACCTCATGAATTTTGATACAGGAAAGCACAGAGTCCTGCACCTGAAATATAAACTCATGCAAAAAGGACAGGGACTGACTCAATAGAAAGGAGCTTTGTAGAAATGGTCTGTAGGAGTCTAGGTGAACAAGGCGAACATGAGTCAAAACGTGTACTTGCTGCAAAGAAGGATAGGTACAAAAGGATAGCCAGCAGGCTGAGGAATTTTTCTCCTCTCTTTGTCACTTCAGACCACATCTGGAGTACTGTGTCCAGTTTGGACTGGCCAAAGACAAGACAAGAATGATATTGGCATACAGAAGAAAGTTCAGTGGAGGGCCACCAGAATGGATGAGGTCTGGAGTACATGCTGTAGGAAATGCTGAGGGAGCTGTGTTTTGTATAAGAAAAGAAAACAAATCAGTACCCTTGGCTGCCTAATGAGTGATCACTTAGAGAGAAGATGAAGGTAGGCTCTGCTCTTAGGTTCACAGTGAAAGGAATCTCTTAATGATATTCAGGAATCTTATTGTTATTCAGGGAAATAGAATCATAGAATCATAGAATCATCCGGC
>NW_010410833.1:0-1327 GCF_000710305.1 Buceros rhinoceros silvestris | reverse complement strand
ACCGCTCTAGGAAGAGTAGTTAATCTCATGACGCATTTCATAGGTTTCCACTCCTTATAGAAGGATAGTACCATGTCTAAATGTGGTCCTGTCTTCTTGTGTATACTAAAACTTTGAAATTATTGTGTATATATGTGTCCATGCAATGAAAGTACACTGCAGTAACTTCAAATTTAAGGCTATATTCTGAAAAAGGTTTCATTAAGACTGTGTTTCTGTTTTTTCTCCACAAGTAGAAATACAGATGGTGTAATTTTACTCCAATTCTATTTTTCTATGCCTTCTGATTTTTCTGTGTTTTCTCTGTATCTTGTGTATTATAAACTCAACTCTTAATTATTGATATGCATCTTATTTTAAAATTATAATTTCTAAAGTCAATGTTTGCTACAGATTATCTTTGCATTCACTAAGAATATGATGAAGAGGTGACTACAGAGGATGAAAAAGAGGAAAAATTGCAAAGTACAAACTGTGGTGGAGCATTAACTATAACCACGTGCCTTTGTAGCTGGGAGTGTGGAGCGTAGGTAGTGTTCTAAGATGCTTTAACTTTTTGATTTAATGGTTTTAACCTTTTGATGAAAGATGTTATGCTTTTGACTATTCTAATATTTCATAAAAGGGCTTCTGTGTATGTAAGATCCACATAGGATACATATTTGTGTAGATAATCATTGCTGTATTGTAGGCAAAGCTTATGGCTGCAGGCTGTGTTCCTGATTTTGTGCGGAATTAAGCATGTAACAGTATTACTGACTTTTTTTTTCTTGAATCAAAGTCTATAGTGTGACTTGGAACTAAAAAAATGTAAAAATATTGTAATAGTGATTGTAATAACAAACATAATGGAAGCATTGAATGAAACAATGTTGTCTGGTTTATCTTAGAACTTTCACTAATTTCTCACTGAAATATTATGTTAAATGGGCTCAATTTTTGAGTATTTCCTGCTTACAAGTACTTTGTGCATATTCACCTTGTTTGGTTATGAAATTTAGATTAAGCCACTGTAAAGACTCTTCATGTAGGAGACCCCATTTGTCTTAGTGTTAAGAATTTTGCATTTTCCAATTCGGTGATCTTGAAAGCAGATGGGGATGTTCTGTACAGAAATATTAGTGCTATTCAATATTGCCTTTCTTATTACTAAAAAATTCCACTCTGAGGACATGGGAGGGACGGGGGTATGAAACATACAGTCAGGCTTTCTCCATCGATATTAAAGGCTTTTACATGGCATGGAACAAGTGCTACTTCAGTCTTGTCAGATTGCCTAGACGTACACTGATCTAGTGGCCAATAATTGCATTTATATATATATTTT
>NW_010410832.1:0-6869 GCF_000710305.1 Buceros rhinoceros silvestris | reverse complement strand
CTTGCACAGCGGATGTGAAGGTCTTCAGAAGGCTCCGCTCTGGACCCCAGGAGAAAAAGCGGTGTGGAAAAGCTGGTGACAGCGGTGGTGCACCTCTGCTGGGGCTCTCCGCGCTCCTGAGCCTCCAGCCGGTCGCAGCCCTCGGCGGTGGCTGACCCGTGCAGGTACCTGCCGCCTCTTCAGGCGCATTTTTCAGCTGGGCCCTTTTGACACTCGGAGTTCGCTCTCCGTTTACAGCTCTGGGTGTTTTTTCCCCCTCTGTTTATTACATTCCCCCAGTGGCTGTTGTCACTATCAGAGGCTGTGTGTGATTTTCTGTACCCAAACGCGTACATTTCTTTGTCCCGTTTGGTGTCCTAGAGTTGCTGCACAGGTTTCCCTTACCACAGTGAGACCCCTGGCTTTATTTCTTCACTTTCCCAGTATCTCTTTAGGTGCTGGAATAATGAAAATAAGTAGGGGGTTTAAATTCGACCCCAGTAATGCGTTTAGGCTGGTGTTTTCTGTGTGTGTTACAGCAGAGCTTGTTTGGACTGGAAAGTAACAGCTTTGTTACTTTGTTGCTTTTTGTTATTAGTTTATTTTCTAAGTGTTAAATAATACCTTCTTCAGCCAAAAAAAAAAGGGTAAGGGACTTTAAAGGATTAATATTGACTAGGCAGCTATCGAACCTTTGAATAAAGTTTTTCTTAGGGAAGCCTTGGCATCGAGTACCGTGTAATCTTACTGCTAACACCGATATGGCAAACAGTTGCTTTATGTGACATTTAGTTACAAAACAAATCATTTTGTAAGGCCTCAGACATATGTAGTGGTAAAAGTGAAATGTTTGGTAATTTACGTTACTGTTTCAACATCTTACGGCAGAAAAGAAGTTTATAAAAAAGGTCAGAAAATTCCACGGGGTAGTTCTGCTGTTTGGAGTTCTGGTACTTGCAAAAATTCAAGAAATTGATTTTTTTTTTATGTTAATAAAAAGAGATTTGAGTAACTATCACACTACCACAGATTCCAGCTGCTGGAAATGTTAAGAATATTTAAAAAAAAAGGGGGGGGGGCGGGGAGAGATGGCAAAACAGTGTGTTTGCAATGTGCCAGTTAAAGCACAACCTTGTGACAGAGCGGAAACACTTCGCTTTTACTGTGAAAAACACAGAAAACATCAAACCTGTATCCAAAACACAGCAGTTACGAGCTGGGCAGGTGGAGGTGGTGTGATAAATAGATACGAGCATACGGTCAAATCTTTGTGAGGAGTTTTGAAACTCGTGTTTAAATTCTTGGTTTTGGTAAGTAACAAATCCTTGGTCTGCAACGTGTACGCTTCTCTTGGCTAGGCAGTTGACCCCTTCCCTGGCTGTGTGTTTGAGTCCTTGGTGTCACGGACTGCTGCTCTGAAACTGGGACCTTAGTACATGTAGGTGTAGGCAGGAGGAGGAGCAATACTCGCAGTAAGTAAAGGAGATTCCCGAGGGCAGTGTTTTTATTACCTCCTCATTCTGAATTTTGTAAGTGTGGTGAAGTGAAGACTCTGCTTACAGAATAGCAGTCATCCAGTGTGGGGCAGTGATTTGAGTTATAAAAATAATAATAAATTAATGCAAAGACCTTTAGGAGAGTAGAACTGGGAGGAAGTCATGTAGAATCACACTGACTTTCTGCAGCTGGTACAGCCGTTAAGGAAGTTGTCAGTCCTGTCTCCAGCTGAGCTCTTTGCTGGCTGCAAGACCTTTCTGGGTTTTAGTTTCCTTCTGCTGCTTTCGTTGTTAAATGACATGTTTGTTTTTAAATGCCGCTAGAACTTTGATGGAACTAATGGGCTTTTAGAGAGATAACAGGAGGAGTGCAGATACAGCATTTAGCGTTTTGTTATTTTTATCTGTGGCAGCACAGTACAAGATACAGCTCGGAAGTGCATAGTTCAGGAGCAGTATCCCAAGTCACAGGAGAAATCGTGGAATGTCTTTCGGGAAATCCAGTCCTGTGAAAGGCAAGTGAACGGTCTGTTTGGCCAGGCTATCTAGAAGCATTTGGTTTCCTGACGTTCAGAGGAGTAAAGCTTCCTACACTTCAACCCAACAAAACCTATTGAAAAGCAGCTCTGGGCAGCCAGGGGTAATAGGGTCAGCTGAGGATACGCTGACGAGGTGAATCTACTTTTACAGAGCTCTGTTTAAGAGTGATCATTGACTGAAATCATGGCAACGGCCAGCGGTGACACGCACCATCCTGTAGATCCCGGAATCTCAAAGCTGCAGTTCGCACCCTTCAGCAGTGCCTTGGATGCAGGATTCTGGCACGAGTTAACCCAGAAGAAACTCAACGAGTACCGCCTGGATGAGACTCCCAAAGTTATCAAAGGGTACTACTACAACGGTACGTAGCTCCCTTAGCAGTTTGGGTTTCTCCTGCCGTTCCTCTTAAGTAGTTGTGTAACGTGTTTTGCTAAAACATTGGGAAACACGGCTGGGTGAGCTGTGAATTGTGGTGTGTCTGTGGGTAATTTATCATTTAGATTAACAAAAGAGGGAAACTGATCTATGCATTTCAGTTTAAAAGAAGCATGTTGCTGCTTTTTGTCCAGGTGATCCTTTGGGGTTGCCAGCTCGCTTGACACTGGAGTTTAGTGCCTTTGATATGTAAGTATGTGCAGATGCTTTCCTTGTGTAACACTAAGGCTTTGATATATGATATTACTTGGACAAACTTTACATGAAAATAAATTGGTGTTTTCATGAACTTTATAAGAGTGATGAGACTGCTTTGGGTCGCAAACGTTAACTTCCTGTCTCTGAAGTAGTATATTTATCAGAAGGGTCAAGTTTAAAATATGATGGTATGTCTGGGATTCACCCACTGTTTGGATGGGGAAAAGTACCGTGTGTGCAAACAGCAGCTTCTGCAGCCAGTGGAGTTGCTATAAAAGCTACTCAGTCTGGATTAAGTTCCTCTGGGATGTTTTTTAAACATAAAACTTTGAGTAATGCTTTATGTGAATAAAACACTGACATCTAAAATTCAGTCTTAGTAATTTTTTCTTAATGTAAATCCCATTTGCTGTGGATATCGTATATCTGAACACAATTTTTAGATCTCCAATCTGTGATTTAATGCCACATTGTCTAGGGATGACACAGCTGCCTGATACATTTTTGAAGTGGTCATGTGGATGTGTTTTTGCACAGGTGCTCACGCCAATCCACGTTCAATAAGGCATTATGAGCATGAAAATGTTTTCATTAGATCTGTGGTTAACTTTTGTTACCGTGTCTCGTCATTTGACAGTTTCAGGGCAACCTTGCACCGTAGGATAGCTGCTGCTGCTACCACGGCTCGTGCTAAAGACATTAGGATCCAATTCCCAGAGGCTTCTCTCTTTTATCCAGGAATGCTTCAATACCGGCACGTTGCTGTCCTGCTTTTGGAACACTGTATAATACTAACACTTTTGAGACTTTCAAATCCTGCGATAAGAAATCACTGCTGGAGAAAGAAGCAAATGAGGTAAGATCAAGAACCAAATCAACGGGTAGGAAGTGTCTTGAGAATAGCCAGTGAAGCGCTTTATAGTCCCCGCCCCAGGTGCTGGAGGTACCGTCCATGCTCTCCCATATCGTAGCCTCAGGATTCAGCTTGTTCTGGAAGGAGTAGTGTGATGGTTTGCTTTTTACTGTTCTTTACAAGAGGGTGGGCAGAAGGTAGCGAATTACACTTGGAGGGCTTCATTCGGTGTTCTGCTAGGCTGTGTTTTAAGCTTATCACTGTAACTAACTAAATTAAACGTCGTGCCTTGGGAAGAAGCTGCAAGTCAAACCAAGACAGTCTTGTTGAGACACTTGACTTTGACCAGTCCTTGATTCCTTTCCTAAGACTGGTTTTGTGCCCGCTGGCCTTGAGTAGCAGAGTTTTCATGCATATCTTCAGTCAAGGCTCTGAATTTTTGGTGTTCCTGTGGCCTAAGTACTTCTCTGCCAGTGGTAGGTACAGTGCAATATCCACCTTTAGGGAAACTGGGGAGGTCAGAATGCTTTATTTGCTCTGGTGTATATGGTTTTTTGTTTATTTTTCAAGACAAAAATGAAAAAAATCTGCCTCATGATAAAAAAATATGAGAGTACAGTAGAAGTTTTTGTTAATATCACAGTATGTTCTATATTGTGTGTGAACTATTAACAGCAGCACGTGAGGGATTCTTCCTGAGGAGGCTCTTCCTGATGAGGTTTGGTTTGTTTCATGTGATGCCTCATGCCTGATCTGTGAACTAACGCTCCTCTTGTTCCCCAACTTCCGTAATTTTTTGCATTGGAGAGTGCATGTCTGTGTCTTACCTGTTAGACCCCCTTTAGCACAGATAATAGTGTGGAAGGGGTCAGTTAGGAGGAGATCACAGTGGATCACTGGCAGTGTTCTGTATTTCAAGGGTAGTTGGAAGAATTAAATGTTTCTGCAGCTGTTCGCATGCCTGCTTGGTGTTTCATTTCTCTGCCCTTTCTCTTCCTTCTTGCCCCACAATCAATGAAGATCTGGGAATCAATAAAGTCTGGAGCTGCTCTGGAAAACCCGCTGCTCTTGAACAGGTTCTTGCTGCTGACCTTCGCAGTGAGTAACGATACTATGTCTCATATTTAGAGCATTGTAGTGGAAATGATGAAGCATTTAGGGGAAATCCCGTATTAGCATTAGCATATTAATGTTATCAGAAGTGTTCTCAGACATCTTAAAATGTATGAAAACATTTTTTAAAAAGCTAATAAACCATTCTTGTGTACAGCTCTAAAATATTTTAGGATGTATCATTAAAAATGCAGGTGCCATCTCATTCTTTTCTACAACTGTAAGATTATCTGAAGGCCTTACAGATATTAGTAAAAGTAGAGCAACTGTTTCATGTTTAAGAAATTGAAAATTTTGATAAATAATGCTGCAGCTAATAGAAACTGCAGTACTGTACACACATTGTCTGCTCCCATCTTAAATAAAAACATCTGCAGAGAAAGGAACTCTTCTGGTATATTTTGATTATTTTCTAAAATCATGACACAGTGCCTGATGAAGTAGAGAACTATAGTTAGTATGTTAGTGGCATCAACCATCCATTAGAGGATTAGTATTCCAAACCATAATTTACTTTGATTGATATCTTTATTATCTAATTTTAATTTTTTTTTCCTAGGATTTAAAAAAGTATCATTTCTATTACTGGTTTTGTTACCCTGCTCTTTGCTTCCCTGACGGAATACATATAATTCAGAAACCAGTGTGTCTTGCTGACAGATTCCCATCACATCAGGTATTCAAATACTAAATGTTTTGAAGTCTGGGCATTGTAAAACTTAATATTTTTGTTAGCACATGCTGAATTACTGAGCAAAGTCATTACTAATTGTTAATAAAATGCATGATTGGACAAAAAAAACTGGATAGAGAAGATTTTTTTTAGGAGAAAAGTTAACAGTGTTTTGTAGTATTTCATATTGTAATGAGAAAGGACAAAAAAAATCCACTTGCCTGCATGTGCTTTTTTGCTTTGATAGAAGTTAATACAAAATCTTGAATGGCTTTTTAATGGCATGATAATCAAAGAAACTAAGAAAATGCGTAGTTCCCTTCTCAGGAGATCCTCGTTGGTTCTGGAGTGATAAATAGCACAAAAATACCTGTCACGATCCAAAGCCAGGGTTTCAGATAAACACGGAACATAGGTGTAACAAAGCAAGTGGAGTGGGACTCACCTGTTGCTGTCGCTAGAGGGATGGGTTTATGTTCTTACAAAGCTGTCGTGGCCATCAGAATGAGGTTTGGATTGTGTGTTAATTTCTTTTGGTAGATGAGTTTGCAGCAGCGATAATAACGCTCCTGTTTAAATGGACAAAAGCTGCTTTAGCAGCTGAATTTTTGATCTCAGTTACTGTGGTCGTAATGGGCTTCAAAACATCTTCCTGTGGTTCTGTACGAGGTTGTAAAACTGTTGGTTACAGCTGTCTTTTTGCTTTTAGGTTCAAGCTCTTCAGAAAGCCTACGACGAGCTCTGCCAGCAGGAGGGGGTTACGGCCCTGCCTTATTTTTTAATCAAGTGTCAGGACAATTCTGTTGTGGTCTCTTCACTGAAGAAGTGGGATAGTTTCTTCCAAGACCAAGGGGGAAAGGTAATGAGACACATAGGTCTTTTTTGTAACCTACAAAGGATTTGAAAAACGTCTGTAATACTGAGCTGGGCACAATGGTTGGTTGAAGAGCTGAAGAGCAGCGGCTGGGACTGATGTTTGTGTCAAGTTAAGTGTCTCTGGTTTTTACGCAAAAGCCCAATTACATCACAACAAACAGCTTGAAAAGTTCTTCAAGCTCTGTCTCCCACATTATGAGAACAAAAACCAATGTCACTTTATGACAGAATTAACCTCACAGTTAGTTCTCCAATGCTTTACCTACCATGTTATCGTAATGCAAAACACTGTCTTTCAGTGCAAGTGTCCTAAAAAGTGGTACCCGCATATTCTATGTGTTTGTCGGGAATGCCAGATGGGAGTTTTCAGCTTCCAGCGTGTGTTTTGCCACATGTAATGTTATAACATGAGAGCTTTGGCTAAAAATTGCTGAGAATCTGTGTGAGAAGAATGCGCCAGGTAAACTGCTTTGTAGTTTTGGAAGACAGAAGGGCTGTGCGCCAGAGCATAAAGTCCCCAGATCCATACAGACTTGTGTTTTGAGAGCAGGACTTCAGCTCCTGTGATGGGTGGTGGATGAAGGTGTCCATGCTGTAGCAAAAGTCCATAAAGTGGCTAAACTGAGCAAATCTCAAAGCTGTGGCAAACACTTGACTGAAATCTGGTGTGACCATGTATTAAACATTTGTAGATACATAAAATCGG
>NW_010410831.1:0-10898 GCF_000710305.1 Buceros rhinoceros silvestris | reverse complement strand
GATAAAATCTGCAAATAACCTATCATTTGGGGTATTGTGAGTTAAGAAGATTGAAAAACCGCAGAGAGAGATGAACTTGGACTGGAGTAATAGCAGTGGAATGCAATTCAGTGGTACTGCTTGCAGGGTCATTTGGGGACTAATAATCAAAAATTAAGTTGTAAGCTGAGCGATCATCAATTGCAAATGACCAAGGAAAAGAAGGCTCATGGTTGAGTAGTAAGTAACAGATTGACGCTGCAATGCCAGCGCGGTGCAGGCGTGATTATAGCAGAGCACTCCGAGGATGGATCAGCAGAGGCATTTCTGTTAGTTAGGGGAATGTTAATTCCTCAACACTGGCCCTCGTGAGACGTCATTTGGGAAACTGCAGTTCTGATCATCCATTTTCAGGAAAGCTGATTACAAAGTGGAACAGATACAGGAGAGAGCTTTTCGAATGATTTGGGAAATGAAGCATGTGATTGCAGCATGGAAATACGATTGCTATTTATAACTGCAGGGAGTAAAAATGAGATTAACAGAACAGAGGGAGAAGAAAGGTGTTTTATTTCAAGCTTGTGTTGCCCCAAAATGTAGTTTACTAGTTTTGAGAGGAATTATATAGTCTGTGACGTCAGAAGCAGGGTAAGACACTTGGTGATTCTAGACACCCCTTCTAAACCCGTGCTGGGGATTCATGTTTGAGGTGTCATTATCCCTGGTGTCTGGAATAGCATCCGTCACACAATCAGGCATGCAGAAGGCTGGGAACGCATCTGTAGCATCTGCAAGCGGGATGCTCTTCATCTGCATGCAGAGTTTATTGTTCACGTGGCTCCAATAAAAATAATAAATTTTCAATTCTAAAAAAAAAAAAATGCCAAACCCTGTAAGTGTTTGGCCGTTGAGCTCTGCTTTTGGGCTGTTCTCTGCTTTCCTTTCAGAGCTCCACTTCTGTTGTCACTCCTTAATATAGCTAACAAACCTGTTACCCCCATTGAAGATCACTCCTCTTGACCTGCTGTAGAAGTGCTCCAGAGCTGTGATCTCTGCACTGCTTGAAGTGCTTAATGTTTTAAACAAAGTTTAAAAAAAAAAAAAAAGGAAAAACTCCTCCGAAAAAGGAAAAACTCCTCCAAAAGGAAGAAAGCCAGTGGATGGCAAATACTCTTCTGTACATGCTCATCCTGAAATTTTCAAGGATTGACATTTTAAAGTCAAATTTATACAGATTCTTCAGGTAAATTGTGAGGCTCTGGGAAGGACTGTTGGGGTCACCCACCCCCTGAGTATCCATATGGACAATGGCTTGAACAAGAAAGTGACTTGTGAGTGATACTCTCTGAAATACGTCCCTTTGCTTCCTCTCTTAATTTCCCTTGCGGGGTAAGGAGGAATGACCAGGTTGGTCTCCAGCCTTTCATTCTGAAGACAACCCTCTTTCAGGTAGTTTCCCATCTGCTTTAAAATTTTTATTTTTATCTCACTTGTCCCCTGTGTAAATGGTTATTGGCCATAGGTAGATTAAGAACATTGCCTCTTTCCCAGTGCTTCCAAAAACAAAGTTAAAAGCTAGTCCTGAGCAGTCTTTTGGGAAAACATTATTTTGCATTTTACAGTAATTGGCATTTATTCTTGATAACCGTTTCTTTTAGTATCCACTCAAGGACATTGTACAGGAGTAAAATCTAGCCCATGGGCCTGTAATCGTTTAGTGCTCCACTTGCATTTCTTAATTTATTTGAAGAAAATACATAAGTGACAGGTTTATTGAAAATCTTTGTTATTATCTGCTCTTAATTGTTTAGAGATGGAAATTAAGCAGCTCCCCAGCACAGTCCCCAGGGGAGCAGCTTCTCTCCCACTGTGCCCCTCTAATTTGTTGTCCCCACTGGGTTCCTCTTAGATACTTTGTCATTATCCCCCTTCTACATCTCACATTTGCTGAAAAGCGAGAAACACATTTGGATGTTACCTGCACAGAATGCAACGCTCAGCGCATCCTCCTTGTATGCTGACCCTACTTCTCTGCTCACTGTTTTTCTGTAGACGCGCGTGGCTGGTTGTGACAGGCAGCAGCAGCAGCTTTTCTCTGTAGGGCCTTGGAAACTCCATGAGTTCAGCCGTTTCCAACTGTATGAGAGATCTTCCGCAGAAATGCGGATGGTTCGAGGTAGTGTGACAGCCACTCAATAAGTATTGCTGGGCAAAATCTCGGATTTCTCTGTGAGTCAAGAATTCAGTCTCAGACTTAGTTGTGTTTTGTGTTTTGGCATGTGCAAGTGATTGTTTTCGTTCTGTCTCAGCGGGGAAGGGAAATTGGAAGGTGTAACCTTCTCAATAGGGAAGCAATATGAAAGGGCTGCTAGAACAGAATTTCACAGTGAGGGAATGCGAATATCGCCAGCAGAACTCTGGAAAGTCCATGTTGTGGTAGTTTGCTTCCGGTCCTGTTTATACATTTTGCCTTTTCACTGTTGTTTGCAGATGAAGACTTGTCTATGAAAGACATAGCAGCCTCTAGAGCAAAGTGGCACAATGACCAGGAATACACTCTGCAGGAGTCCTGGAACTCCTTGGTGAAGTTTAACTACTCCCATCGCGGCCGAATCTTTAACATGGATTTTCAAGGAGATATGTTTGATGAGTTTCTCTATCAACGGAAGATCAATCGGCCTGGAGAATATCAGCAAATGAGAAAAGAGGGACTACAGACACTACCAAAAAGGCAAGAAGAAAATTCTGCAGAGGCACATGATGGAAATGATTTTGTAATTCCTGTTTTACCTTACGGACAGCACTTAGTGATAGACATTCAGACAACGTGGGGAGACAGACATTACGTTGGCCTTAATGGAATTGAAGTTTTCAGTTCTAAAGGAGAGCCTGCTCAGATTTCAAAAATAACAGCTGAACCACCTGACATAAATATTTTACCAGGTTATGGCAACGATCCCAGAATAATAACCAACCTAATTGATGGGGTAAATCGGACGCAGGATGATATGCATCTCTGGCTGGCACCATTTACTTCAGGAAAACATCACTTCATCTCTATTGACTTCGCGAATTCCTATCAAGTAGCTATGATTAGAATTTGGAATTACAATAAATCTCGTGTACGCTCTTTCAGAGGGGTGAAAGACATTGAAATGACGTTGGATGAACAATGCATCTTTAAAGGAGAAATCGCGAAAGCTTCAGGAACCTTGTCAGGAGGTAGGTTATCGTTTCTTTTCATCCTTTGTTTCAAAACACAGTGTAAAGCCCATAATGCATTCCTCAATGATACTGTGAGTTTGAGGCATATCTCTGTTCTTAACCATGTCTTAGCAACATGTCTGTGCCTCAGGGACCTCCGATAATCGCTGGACATGTAAAAGTTGCTGATTTTTACTTGCTTTCACCAGTACAATCTTTTGGAAAAGGTGACGGAGAAGCTCTGTTTCATTTTTTTATGTATTTGAAATTTGACTGAGTTCTCTAGGTTTCTTGGCTGTGCAGTGTAAGTTTGAGAATGAACACACTAATTATATTAGTTATCAGTATACATATGTATCTTTAAACACTACTGGAAATTAAATGTGAAGGACTAAAAATAAATTTTTGTCACTCTATATATTCTTTTGTGTGGTTTCTCCAACTAATTCTGCATGTTCTCAGCTCCAGAACAGTTTGGGGATATTATATTGTTCACTACCGATGATGATATTCTTGAAGCTATCTACTGCTACGATCAAATGTACAATGGAGAAATGGAAAATGCCAGCTCCCTGAGATACGAGGAAGAGCTGAAGAGGCCAACAACTGCTGACAGGGAGGGAGATGAAAGACCTTTCACACAGGCGGGTTTAAGAACAGAGGATCAGCAGGTGGGCCTCGATGTTCAGAACTCTCTCTCTGTCTTTCTGACACATGACGTGGAAGTAGTAGGCACTGGTTTCCATGATGCAGTAAAACTCTGCAGCTATCCGTCTATTTTGAAGATTTTTTTTTCATCAGCTCAATTTATGTGATTTTTTTTAAGTCTGAAAGGTCCTCCAAATTTTGGTTTTCCTGCTTATTAATAAGACTACAAGAATAGATTGTGTATACTTTCACTTTACTTACTTAGAGATTAGAGGGAGTTCTTTTTGATTTAGGTACTCTTGAAGGTTTATGCTGCTGTTGGTGACTTTTCCCACAGGCTTTCATGTAATGAGTTAGCGGTGCTCGCTGTCATTCCAAACCAAAGATTTTTCCATACTCCCAGCACAGAGTATACTCTTGCTTGTTTCTTCCTCCACAGATTAAGCATCTTACGTGAGAAGGATCTCCCCCTCTCAACCCTCTCCTTATTTTTAACTCTTTCCTGTTTTTGACTCGCACCTCCAGAGGTTTGTGCGCATTGAGCAGCGTAAAAATGCCCCTTTACTATTCCATACAGTAAGTATTTTACTCTTGGAGGAAGGCTGTGTTTTCAAGCACCGAAGTCTTCCCTCATACCGTTCGAGCCCAATAGATCGGAGTATGAGCAAAGATCCTGCAAGATCATCTGCTCAAGATGGTGTGGGACAGTCTTTGACCTGATTTCCATCAAATCTTCTACCTTTTTAGAATCTTCTTGAGTACCTACAGTTGCCTCAATGAGGTTATCTTTCTCTAGGGGACACACTCTTGCTTGTAAGTCTGTGAGGAGATCTGAAGGTGAATCAATCCAAATTCCAGCTGGTTCAGTGCACGTGCTCCCAGTGATATAGGGTTTCCAGTGAGCCCTGTTGTCAGGCCTTCCTGATCTGTCTTGTCCTCTTCTCGTGGCTGACAAAAGTCATGACGTTGGAGTTTGGTCTCGCTGTTAAGATCCTGAGTCAGTGACCCTAACGCTTTGACTTCTCCAGTGCTAGTTAACACTGATAATGGCGGTTTTGGTCCCATCTTTGCTTGCAGGGTGTTGAACTGTTCAGACGTTGTATGCTGTGCAGGATTTAATGAACACGAACTGAAGTTCACCTTTCTTTTTTTGGGGTGCTTGTTTATTGTGAGCATTCACCAGGACATCTTCCACTGCAGAAGCCTTAGCCAGGACTGTCTGGTCCTTACTCAGAGCCTCTGCCTTTTATTTTGCTGTTTATCTGTGATGCTCTTCCTACTCCTTTTCTAACTGGAGCGTGCTGTATCAGCAGTGGAATAACAAAAACTGCTGTGACTGAGCCATTGATCTCGCTGTCATGCTCTGTTTGCTGACTTTGTAGATGGATGCTTATGCTATCAGGATGATACACATCTACTAGATGATTTTTCTTGCCCAGCACAACGTTGTCATTCAGGCTAGTATTGAACAGTCTCTACCCATTGATCATTCACTCCTTTTTCCTGTAGTATGTTCAGCGAAAAGCTCTGGTTTGCTGCACTGCCTACAGAACTTTTCAAAAGCTCTTATGGAAGTGCATTTCTTGACAATATTGTCCATGGTCATCTGCCTTTCCCATCAATTCAGTAATCCTTAAAGTGTCCACTTTTGTAGCAGTCCAGACCTGCAGCTAGTGTGCGTAGCCTGACTCTGGCTGTGGCCAATAGTGGATGCCTAGGGAGAGCGTAAGAATAGAGCAAATGTGAAGCGGTGTTTCTCTGGAACACTCATGCAGTCCTTAGAAATGAGTCTCAGAAGGACCTTTTTGATTTGAACTTTGTGTTTAGTATCCTGCTGTGGATTTTCATTCCATTAATTCATCCACTAGCTTTTTGAACTTCTGTGCACTTTTACATCTTACCATGCTCTGAGGTAAGTTTCCCAGCTTAACTTGCACAGCGCAAAGAACCTCTTTCTATTTGCCTCTAGGTTCGTTTCATGTCCCCTAGTGTTTGTGTTGGAAGAAACTACACTTTTATTCCCTGTTCTCTTCAAGCCACTCCAGAGATTTATGCCCCTCTGTTACAATCTCTTCTAAATCTCCCCTTTCCGGAGTGGCTAGTCCTACTGTAGTTATTCCTCACGTGGAAGGTATGGTCAGGTGTAGGAGCATGGTCATACTTTCTACTACTTATGGCTTTTCCAGTAACTCCTGTACTATGGTGGTATTTTCTTCTACCCTTAAGGATCTAAGAACAGAGGCAGGACAACATTTGCAAGCAGAAGTAGTTAAAACAGTAGAAATTAGACCATATCTGAAAGAAAAGATAGTGGACACCAGTGGAATGAAGGGATCTGAGTAGCCAAGAAAGGAGGAAGAGGAAGAAAAGAAGTGATAGGGTGGTTTGGCACAGAGTGTTTACCACCTGCAAGGGAGGGCATTGTTCTGCATTCTATAAAACCAGTAGCTTTATTGCAACCCTGGTTTTGATATTCAGTAGAGTTTCAAATTTTAATTCCCAGGCTGTTTTTTTAAAGTTGTTCAGAGGAAAAAGGCATCAGACATCAAAGACAGAGTGACAGTTTGTGGTGGCGCTCTCTGAGGTCTTAACTTCCTTCCAGACTTCTTGTCTCTGCAACCGATTTGCAACATGCTGCAAGCAGAGCATACTCCCATTTACTAATGGCAGTCTGCAGGGAAGTAAGAGTGACTCAGGAATTTCAGCCTCTTTGCAGATAGGTAGCCCACACCAGAGAGTCTCCCGTTTCATGCTCCTATATGCACTAACCAAAAAACCCCCCCCAGTAGTCTTGACTTTTTAAGGATTCCTGTGATCTTCTACATTTTGGGGCATGTTTTATCACCAATATGTCTCTCGTGCATATGTGATATGCATGTTCATTGCACTTCGTGGTTTACTTTTTAGGTTCAAGAGCCAGACCCTCTCTCTGAATGTGTGCCCAAGGAATCAGGAATTTTTACTGGAAAATGTAAGTTCTTGCATTTACTTGTTGAACCACCCTCTCCCCTAATGTGTTATGAAGGAGAATCTGATTTGTCAGAGCTGTACAGAATTTTGTGACAGATGTCAGGTCTAGAATAAAGAGAAGTGATTGAATGTTTAAAGCAGAAGCTTTGTTTACTATGGCATTTAGAATATTATATTGTAACAGTTGGCTTTTAATCTCAAAAAATAACACCAGCTATTTGCCTAGTCCCTGAATGGCATTTGTAGTAGCTATGTCCCTTACCCAATAATTCTCTCCCAATCCTTTGTATTTATGTTGACTGACCGGATGTCTCAGATTGACAGTAGAAACCCTACAGTAAAGCTGGACCAGAATGTTAGATCCATACTTGAAGTACCTGATTTCTTTATCCTGTACAAAACCAACTCTCTGTGGGCCGTTAAATTATTGCCCAGAGAGCTTCTGGATGGCCCAGAAGTTTCAGTATCAGTTCCTGGTCCCTTGACCAGCACAAGAGAAATTGGATTCTTGGGCCTGGTGTAAAGTCTTCAGCAGCTGTGGGGTGCTCTTGGAGAACACACACAGTGCTGTGCCGTAGTCACTACAGAGCTGTGAACTATGACCCATGAACTGCATCTGGATCCATGAACCCTATCAATGAACATGTCTACAATCAATTTGTATCTGTGAACTGAAGGTGCCTTTCACTCCTCCCATGTCTCAAGGTGGGTGAAAAGGTTAGTGGGGGGTGATTTGGAGCTCAGCAGACACAATCTGTCACGCTGACAAGATACTGTAATCGGCTGGTTGGCCTAATTTGTCTTTACCAGGCAAAGAGGTCCTGATTTCTGAGTTCTTGCAGGGAAAAAGCTGGAGAAAGCAACCTGTGTTTAAGGGAGGCTTTCCACATCTTATGAAACATAAAAGAAACTCCAATTACAGAGAAAAAAATTGCCATTAATAGTACAAGGGAGTGTCCTTGTAAATGACCTCTCACAAAAGCAAAAAACCAACTAGAAGCTATGACCTCAGTTTTGCCAGTGATTTCTGCATACTCTGTCCTGCCTGTGTGTGGTGATCACTGGTACAAAGTCCAGCTAGTGACTAGTTACTAGAGGTGTCCCTCAGGGATCAAGACTACCATAGTCCATGCTGATTAATGTCTGTTTTTTTTAAGAACTTGCATGGTAGGATAACGTGCAGTCTCAGAAAGGTTGTGGAGGAAACCAGGTTGATATTTTGGAGAGCAAGGCTGTTCTTCGGGGGGACCTCAACAGGCTGAAGAAGTGGTAACCTTGTGATGTTCCCTAATGTAACCTCATGAAGTTCAGGGCAAACACAAAGACCACCCGTTGGCACAGGACAGGCTGGGAGCCACCTAGCTAAGGAAGTGGCTTTGCACTGAAGGGCCTGAAGTCCTTGTAAGACCACAGGTGGAACGAGAGTCAAGGCCACGCTGCTGCAGTAAAAGCCGTCAGCTGCCTCCTGGGATGTAAAAATAAGAGTGCAAACAGCAGGGCAAGGCAAGGGATTCTTTCCCTGTGTTTGACACTTGTGAGACTGTCTTTGGAGTACGGTGTGAAGTATGGAGCTCCCTAGGACAGTGAGTCCAGTGAGAAGAGTGACCAAGAGGGTCAGGCAGCTGGAGTACCTGATGTGTGAGAAAAGTGAGAGAGAGCTGGGTTGGTTTGTTCGCCCTGGAGAAGAGAAGGTGAAGGAGAAATCTTCTATCTATAGCTACCAGGAAGGCTTGGCAAGGACAGATCCAACTCTGCCTCAGGGTTGAGAGGCAGCAGAAAAAACAAGATAGAAGACAAGAATATCCAACTGGATATTGGGAAATATCCAACTGGGATTCCCATATTGGGGAAATTTTTCACCCTGAGGGCAATCAAACACTACAACAGGGGGTTGAGCAAGGTGTTGAAATCTGCCAGCTTTGGAGACATTAAACCATCTGCTGGATAAGCTCCTTAGAGACCTGATCTGAGGGACGTGCTCTGGGTTTGCAGTCAGACTGGAGACCTCCAGAGGTCCCTTCCACCCTGCATCATTCTGAGATTCTCCGTGGCATTGGCATGGTGCTGTCAATACTAAGCCTTGGTGGATTGCTGCTTCATCCTCTCTTCCCTTTAGTGTGAAAATACACCCTGGTTTTTCCTGAGAACTCTTGGGTGCTCGTACACTGAGCATTTCAGTCTTAGCAATGGCCTGGGGAATAGCAGCTACTATCAATGTAGCCATAGCTCCAAATGTCTCAGCTAATAGAACTATTTACTTCTTAGCGTCCTTGCAAATGCTAATGAGATCTTACACTCAAGTGAATTTATGTGCATATCAAGACTTAGTCTGGTGTAAATTGCTCTGGCTGTTTAGAGGTAATTGGGCTGGGCGACTTAATAGGCTTAATGCTTGTTTGTTTTACAGGGCATGGTGAGTACTGGTGCTTCTTTAGATGTTACCCGACTGGGGCTTCTGTAATGTGTGAAATGAAAGATATGTTTAATTTACAGTAATAGATTTTTGTGGAACCTGATCAATTGCAATATTACTTGTTACATCTCTATATTCTATTTACATTTTTTCAATAAGGCACGAAACAGGTGGATTTGAAGATACATGTTCAAATTTTTGTCTGCTCAATTTTTCTTTCCTATTTATTTTCTGGAGACGCTGGCTAGTCGACATCGTTGCTCTTCGCTAGTGCTGTGCCATTAAAACACGTCTGGGTGTCCAGTTCTGACATGACGATAGTGACTCCAACACATTAGTAAACCCAATATGTTGTTTGTTTTAACTATGAGCTGCTGTTCTCTAACAATTTATGGATTTATGAGACAGGGTTTATATGCAACTATGCAAAAGATGATAGAGAGACTTCAGACCAGTAGGTCTGATCTTGGTACAAGATGTTGGTAGCCCACTAAAGGGGTCTAACAAGTACATAGAATGACATATAATCTCTCTTTAATACAGGCCTGCAGCTGAATTTTACCATGACCTGGGGAGACTCTCATTACCTTGGACTGACAGGACTTGAAGTGATAGGAAAGAATGGTCATGCTCTAAATATAAGTACAGAACAGATTTCTGCTTCACCTCAAGACTTAAATGATCTTCCAGAGTATACAGGAGATCCCAGAACGTTAGAAAAGTAAGTAGCGAAGAGTTGGATTGTCCAAGCATTTTCTGTAGGGCTCTTTTTTTTTTTTTTTTTATTCTTCTTCTCCTTTGTGCCTGTTTTTCCACCAACAGTTCTGGAGTTTATCAATTTTAGATGCCTTTTACATCAGCCTTTATAAAGTGACAGAATTATATAAACTTTTATTATGTTAACACATGTTAGTGTGAACAGGGTTTTCATACCATCACTGCTCATTCTTGGATTTCACAAGCTACCCAGGAACAGCTTGTTGTAGAAACAACAATGAACGAGATATTTCCAAAAGATGGTGTTTGAGTTAGGAGATGGTAACGCGCCTGGTTGATATCTCTGCTGAAGACTTGCCAGGCAGAAATGTGGGTGTTCTGAGGCATCTGTCTGTTACATATGCAGTGATACTTATGCAGGAAAATTTAAAGGAAAATTTTCAAGTTAGCAAAGGGTGAGGATGTATCAGGGAATTGCACAAATAGGTGCCATTTTTTGGCACTTCTGCAGCCTTTCTTTGGTAATTCCAACGAAGTTCTATTCACTGACAAGTTTGCTTCTCAAATTAACTACTACTTTCTAAAGGGTACTGGTGTAGAAGTCATAGGCATAGGTCTGGAGAGGACTTGGTGTTTGGTTGTTACTGAAGCTGCATCCTAGTGTTTCCAAATCATATCTCCATTTTAAAGTGTATTTTCAGTTGTAATCCTGTCTCCAGGCCTGTTTATGGTCTGTGAATAGGTTTATGAATTAGGACTTGTCTTTGTAAAGTCTTGTTGAGTCTTCCTCAGGATGTTGTATGTGTTTACATGTACAGTAACTCTGTAATTTCTGCCAATCTGGCTAATACAGAGGTCAGGCTTACTTGTGTGTAATTCCTTTCTTCATCTCCCTGCTTGGATGAAAACGTCTTCTGTAGGCACTAAGACTTAAGAAATCAGAATCAGAATCATCATCCGGCCGGAA
>NW_010410830.1:685-6248 GCF_000710305.1 Buceros rhinoceros silvestris | reverse complement strand
ATATTACATTCTCCTCCCAGGGGAGGCATAAGCACGTGATAATGAGACATGCGATGCATGAAGTTGCATGATCTAATGTTATCTGTAATAGGCGTGTCGGGGTTGAGCACTGCGCCTGCTTAATAAGCTGTTGAATATTACTTTCTCCTCCCAGGGGAGGCATAAACTCGTGATAATGAGACATGCGACGCATGAAATAGCATGATCCAGTGTTACCTGTAACATGTAATAGGCGTGTCGGGTTAGTCTGTAAATCTTGGAGTACCCAGCCCATGGGGAAACAAGGGAGGAACCTTGCGGCCGGGAATAGGGTATAAAATTTCATGTATTGCTCTAGCAAACTGTGCCTGCTAGCTAGACACCCGCTCTTGTAAGAATGTAATAAAACTAAGTGCTTCCATGTGGAGTCTGACCTGAGCCTCTCTGGTGAGGCTTTTGCTCCTTTCTTACAATAATCACACCAGATGCCAGGAATACAGCAAACACACCCGTGCTGAACAGTTCTCCTTACTCCTTAGTGTGCTACTATTTTACTCACCTGTATGACTTCTGTATCATTTCCATATTTCTCTTGAGTTCCACCTTTGAAAGTTCTTATCAAAAAAAGGAAAAATAATTTCCTTCAATGCTTCTCTAAGCCAGTTCTTCCTGGAGCTCATCTGGGGAGGTCATCCATCTGGACCAAGTCCCCTGCTCAAGCCGGCACACCTAGAGCCACTTGCCCAGGACCATCGCGAGACAGCTTGTCAACATCTCCGAGCATAAAGACTCTCTGGGCAATCTGGGTCAGTGCTTGATCACCCAGTGAAAAGCTCTAGATTTTCAGGTGGATCCCTCTGTGTTTGTTTGTACCCACTATCTCTTGTCCTCTTCCTGAGCACCACAGAGAAGAGCTTGGCCTGGCCTTCCCAGCACCCTCCCTTGCTCTGTTCCTGTACATTGATGAGATCCCCCTGGAGCCTTCTCTTCTCCAGGGACAAGAGTCTCAGCTTCCCCAGCTTCTCCTCATGGGAGAGGTAATCTGGTCCTGTTCTCTCCTTCTTGGCCTTCCTTGGCCTCTCTCCTGTATGCCCAAGTCTCTGCTGTGCTGGGGAGCCCACAAGTGGAGCCAGTACTCCAGGTCTGAGCTCAGTAGCACTGAGCAGAGGGGCAGGATCACCTACCTGAGGAGCTGACAATGCTTTGTCTAATGCAGCCCAGGATTCCATTAACATTCTTTGCCTTCAGGGCATATTTCTGGTTGTCCACCAGAGCCCTTGGGTCCTTTCCTGAGACTGTGTTTTCCATGGGAGCAGGTCCCAGCCTGCCCTGGGCATAGGGTTTTTCCTGGCCAGGGGCAGGACCTGGCAGGCCCTTGTGGAAGTGCAGGAGGTTCCTGCGAGCCCATGTGTCCAGGCAGTGGAGCTCCCTCTGGATGGCAGCAGAGGCGTCCGTGAGTCTTGTGGCATTGGTCGGGGTCTGGGAGCGAGGGCGGGGCGGGCTGGGGGTGCGGGGATGTTCCTGGTGATGGCAGTGGGGCTGAGGCAGAAACGAAAGCACATGCAGGGTTGGGAGGTAGAGGCTGAGCAGAGATATATGAGAGCTTCTTGGCCTCGCCTTGACAGCACCCCAAAACAGCCCTTGCTTATCCCCTGAGTCACTTCAGTACAGGCCCAGCCTCCCTCCATGTCTGTCTCCCTCTGCCATGACAAGCAGCCCCAAGATCTGGCACAGGACAAAGCTGATGTCAGCCAAGAGGTCCATTGAGGTGAGAACGGCTTTTAGAGATAGTGGAGAAGGAGAAGGGCCTTTAGACTCACCTTCTTCTCAAGGAGAGGGAGGCAAGGGAGATGGATGAGAGGGTGAGGAGCCGGGCTGGCTTTTATCATGGACCTTTTCCTGGCCCTGGCAGCACTGCTAGAGGTGATTACTTTCTGAGGAGTTCATCTTGAATGCAAAACATCCCAGCTGCTGCTGTGGGCTGTGTTTTGGCTTCCTGAATTGTTGTTTTCCCATTTCCTGCTTTATGCCAGGCACATTCCCAGTGAAGGCATCTTTCATGCGACAGGATGAAAGGCCCAAGAATTTCTGGAGCAAAACATCAGTGTGGGCAGAGAATTCAGCTCACACGCTGGACGAGTCAAGTAAATGATGCCAGTCAGGATCACATCTTTGGGTCTTTTTGTGGCCCTGTTGGCAGGAAGTGGCTCCTTCCTGGGTATGACCCTATCCCACCTAACACTGCTCCCAGGAAAATCCTGCTGCCCTGTTTTGCCTCCTCCAGCTCTACTCCAGAGAGGGGACACAGGGAGACACGTGGTGCAGGGTCCTTTCCAGCTCCCAAAAAGAAAGATCTGACAACAAATGTTGTAGTAAAATGTCTGGTTTAATAAGACAGAATAAACAGAGGAGTAGGGATAGCAGGTAAACCCTTCCTCCCTCCAGGTGCTGGGAACTGCATTCATCCTGCATGGGACAGACCTCAGTGTGTTTTCCCAAGACGTGCTGCACGGATCCCATCCAGGAGGAACTTCTGGTTTGCTCCCATGCCTTTTATTTTGTGCAACAACAACAACAAAAGTACTGTTTATCTTCTCCCTCCCTGCTGGGCAGTTTTTCTTTATGGAAGGGTAAAGCATAGGTACTTTGTTGCCCTCCCACAGGCACTGCACCAAAACATCTCCTTCCCATGGTGGCTCTCGAGGTGCTCCCAGCAGCTGGGCAGACTGTTGCAGGCACCTGCACCATCACCTCCTTGCTCTGAAATCCCTCCTTCTGATACTAGTCACCTGCAAGCAGTGAGCCCAGGTACCTTGTGGGTACTGCCAGGTGCTCCAAGGAGAGTGGCTGTTTGTCCAGGGGATGTTCACCACCTGGGCAGGTTTCAGCTGAGCCTCTGTGAGTTCCAGGGCCAACCTCACCTTGCAGCCTTGACTGACGGAGGAGGAGGACATTACTGCAGAATGACATGAAAAGCAGTGAAGGCTCCTCTCTGTTGGCAAAGTACTCACCAAAATGAGAAATGCAGCAAAGGCTGCAGGTTTGCCAGGAGGCTGCAGAGAGAGAAGGGTGATGCCCAGGAGCAGTTGTTCCTTGTGCCAGGACTTTCTTGCCACTTCTCCACCCACTGGTTCCAAACACCAGATTTTGCCTCCTGTCCCTCTCCCAGTCTCGGTCCCTGTCCTTTTCACTCTCGCAGCAGCTGCTGAGGAGCCCCAAGCCCTGCCCTGATGTCTTGTGCAGGCATGGAGCGGCACTGCAGATGGAGCTGCAGATCCCCACACACACCCCACCAACCTGCCCTGACCCAGCCAGCACTGAGCCAACCCATCAGAATCAGGACTCTATGCCCCTATTCTAGGAATTTATATGATCGCCCATTCAAACACTTTTCCTTCTTCCTTCTTTGCTTCCTCCCCCTTTCTCTGACTCATCATGAGTGGAGAAACACCAAACAGCTGCTTCCAAAACAACAGAGGCTCAACTAAGAAAAACCTGAAACCCTTTGAGATGAGCACTACAGCTGTGGTTCCCAGAGCCCAGAAGGCCGTTATGAGGAGCCGTTGTGTTTTCAAAAGCCTTCTCACCAACAAAGAGCACACAAAAAAGATATGTTCTACAGCAAGGGAGAGAGGGTCCTTACAAGGGAAGAGGAAAGTCTCTGCTGCAGAGACAAGCAAAGGCAAAAGGTGAATGGGCCTCATTCTCACCCTCCTCACCCCAGAGGTGTGACTGAGTCACACACGCTCTGGCACAGTTCACAGGATGCTGCCATTTCAGCGTGCTGCCAAGACTGCTTTGTTCTGTAGTGCGCTGAGAGTCACCCGAGGGACAGGGATTCTGGAGCTGGGAAAGATGATCTTCGTCATGGCTGTGCCAGCATGTGTCCTGCTACTCCGATCAGGTGGGTGTATTTGTGAGCTTCCTATTGTCTCCCACAGTTTTTAGTTGGTGATGTGGAGGTCATGCTGACAAGGTGAGGGAGAAATGCAGGGGGGTGGGTGATGGAAGTAGGTAGATCTCTGAACTTTTCTTTCCTTTGGAAAGATGTAAAGCTTTGGGGGAAACAGAGCCTTAAGCACACAAAACGTGAGAGAAGGAATCAAGCTTCTCCACCGACACATTTCTGCCTGTGTTGCAGGTCTCGTTGGAGGGGACCCACAGAAGAAATTCTTCCCCGAGCTGTCAGCTACTGTTGGGCAGCAGGTGGTTCTGCCCTGCCAGTCCACCAGCGAAGACAGCATCAACGATTTGTATTTCTTCTGGTACCGTCAGCTCCCAGGGAAAACCTTGCAATATGTCCTGGATGCATATATCACTTCAGGGAACATCAAGTTCCGCAATGGCCAGTTCTCTATGGTGGTCTACGAAAATAAAACAGCCCCCTTAGAAATCGCAACTGTCTCTTTCCAGGATGCTGCGATGTATTACTGTGCCGTGGAGCACCACGTTAAGCTAAGCCCTATTTCCGCTTGTGCAAAATCTGCAACAGCAAAAACAGCACAGGAGGGGTGAAGCTGTGCATCTCCCCACGTTGGCAGTGCCTCCATGCCTGAAATGATCCTTCTCCTTCTTACACTAAGCTTTCCAACATGTCCCAGCCCAAATCCTCCCTACTTTTCTCAAAGACCCCACCTAAGCAGAGGTATTCAGATGAAGGTCTTAGAAATGCAGGACCACGGGGCTGTTTGCAGATGAGCTGAGACACTCAGCTTTCCTCAGTTCCTCACACAGAAAATAACAGCCCTCAAGGAAATGATCGGTACCCCTGGATCTAACCTCCAGTTGCAGCATCAATCCTTACCTGCTCTTGGTTCCTCTGGGAGTTGACCCTGCAGAACCCAGTGCTGGCAGGGTGCCAGCGTCCTGGCCAAGGTCTTGACCCCGCTGTGGGCAAAGCCAGGGCAACCCTTTCTCTGCTTTGCTCCTGGCCAGCTCGACACAGCCCTCAACACAGCTACCCGATGGATCACAGACCCTCACCTTGCTCCTCTTTGTAGAGCAGCCAAGGAGCAGGGAAGCAGCTTTTAATATTAATGCCTCAGCACCAGGCAGGGTATCCTCTGTGCTGCGTGTGGCCGAATGATGAGATCCTCCCACAGCCCAGGCAGCGTGAAGTCAGCTCCTCTGGAAAATACTGTACAGAGAAAAGCTAAAGACAGCATAATAAAACTAAGAACCCCCCAAGTGACCACTAGCATTGCAGTGCATGAGGCAAGAGGTTCTACATATTACATTAGGTATCCCCTAACACTGCCCTGACGTCATCCAATAATGGTGAAGATGAAGGTGAAGAAAAATATAAAGATGAAAAGGATGATGTTGATGATGCTGCTGAAGAAGAAGATACGGTTACCCTGGGGTTGTGCTCACTGCTTGGTAGCACTGGTCACGCAAAGGCAATTTGGTTTGGGCAGTCCTGAGCCCAGGCAGGGCTCAGCTTGGGCTGTTCTCCCCATAGAAGAGGCCTCCTGCATCCATGGAGGTCCAGTGTCCCACAAGAGGTCTTCCTACCAGGAGAACGATAACTGCAGTACCCTGGGCATCACCACACTAGATCTGAGGGACACTTTATCGTGTCCTA
>NW_010410830.1:0-592 GCF_000710305.1 Buceros rhinoceros silvestris | reverse complement strand
GCAGGAATGACAGGAAAAGGCTCTCAAGTGTGCCCTTGTAATTGCAACTCCTTCCTCTTTACCACCTCTCAGCTTTTGGGTTGAGGATTGGCACAGGCCAGAGGACCGCCAAGGGAGTAAGAAGGCTCTGATGGGACCATAGAGTGGGGTGAAGGAGAAGAAGGCAGAAGTAAAAAGGTTACAGGCAGGACAAATGTGAGGAAAGGCAGGAGTATGTAAGATGGAGCAGTTCTGGCTGTATGGAGTAACGTGTCCGTGGGATTATATCCCATCACGGGAAGAATTGGACCAAGGACACCTGGTTTCTGAGGGCCCAAACAGGTTCCTGCAGCCCCCACATCTCCCCAAAAGTATCTCACACTGCCCACTTCTTCTGATTCTTCAACTTGGAAGGCACAGCTGACATAGCCCCATGTTCACTGGTTGCCACCAGGACCAGAGGAAACAATGGTAAGACTAGGTTGCAAGACGTGGGGAATATGTTAGGGGCATGTTGGGCTGCAGTGGAATAGGAGAAGGGGGAGAGAGGAGCACGGAGACAGGAGTGGCACGTTCCTGCGAGCCCATTTCTTCAGGCAGTGGAGCTCCCTCC
>NW_010410829.1:0-1228 GCF_000710305.1 Buceros rhinoceros silvestris | reverse complement strand
CGCCCCCCCCCCCTGCCACGGCAGCCCAGGCAGAGGCCGATGCTGCCCTTCCTCCCCGGCTGCCAAGGGCCCACTGCGGCCCGAACCGTGGGACTTGTCCCACGGGCAGGGGCAGGGTGGGCGCTCAGTGACGCCAGAGGGGTGCACCACGCGCCGGCGAATTCTTCTGAGCTGGCTCTCTGCAGAGGGCAGCTGAGAAGAGAGTTGTGACCTGTCAGGGGCTGGGTGGGTTGTGGGTTTGGGTGGGTTGTTTGGTTTACTTTCTGTCTCAGCATCACCATTAACCCCTCACAGAGATCACCCTGAACCAAGATGCCGGGATGCCAGAGCCCTGCACTCGCCAGGCCGCCCCGTGAATCCGCAGCCCGTCCTTCCGGGAGGAGCACATCGCCGGCAGATTACCATCTTTCTAGATGTAATCATGCTTTAGCATCTAACTTCAAAACCTTCACCAGCAAAAATTCCCCGTCTCAGCGCAAGATTGCATCACGCACTCCCTCTGCCTCGTGCGGGGGGGATGGAAGAATGCTCCTTTCCATCCTCACACAACGCTTGATGCAAGTTTCTGAAAGCGAGCGCTCCAGTAAGCCTAAAAACGTAGGGTAATACGATTCGTTTATAGACCTGTGGTTCCTGCTCCTCCGTTACCGCTCCGAGGACTGCTCCTGCTCCTTCAGGAAGGACGCGGCATCCTTCTCCTCGCGAGCCATTACCATAAAGCGGGATAAACAACAAGTACCACCTTATCATTAGCGGCGTGGAGCCGTTCCCACTGATTTACGACGCCGAACGCCGCGAGGCTGCACCAAGCTGCAAGCCCCCCTTTGTAGAGCAGATTTTCACGAGACCGCTGCAAAACGCGAGGAGCCGCCTCACCTGGGCCGGGGCTTGTTTACCAAAAATGTTTTACAACTTGCCGGGATTCTTCCCGATATCAGTTATTAACAACCCCGAGGTGGCATTTGCATTTTTATAACCTTGTTACTTAAAAGCGAGGCGGTGCTTTAATCCCAGCCGGAGCGTTTCATGCTCGAGAGCCCCTCGCCACGCCGTAACGAACCTCGCACCCCCCGGTACCGCCGTGTCATGCTTTGCAGGAGCGCTCTCCGCCACGGCGTGAATGAGGGGAAAAGCCCCGTTGCCTAGGAAACACCCTGCTCTCGGTAATTATTACTGTAACTGTCTGCACACCCCACCTATAACGGGGAGGAATAATAAATCACCGCCG
>NW_010410828.1:11430-13593 GCF_000710305.1 Buceros rhinoceros silvestris | reverse complement strand
GACACTGAATGCAGGGCGTCATTAACCCGCTGCTGTAAAAGAACGGGGGAGGTTTGTCCCCAGGTGGGTTTATCCCCAAGTCGGTTTATCCCCAAGTCGGTTTATCCGGTTGGGGCAGGAGGTTTGTATTGGTGTTACGCTCTCGTGTTTTGTACCTTTGGGTGTCTTGGGAAGAGGAGTGGAGGAAGCTGCGGTACTTCACACCACGGCACGCCTACGCTAACTGCCCAGCTTAGTGGTCTGGCTCAGCCGACACCAACATAAACAGGGGCTTGACTGGTTCTCCTCAAGCACAAGATCAACTGATGAGTGGTTTTCAGATAAACTCCCAGTCCCTGCATTAGCCTCACGGCTGAAAGGATTTGCAAGGAAAAGAAAGCTCTGTTTTCCACCAGTGACTCGGACTGAAGTGCTTGGTGTCACCCCGGTACCTGCTCGGTCTAGAGCAGCGCGGCCGGGCGGCTTAGTTCAGCGTGGACCCAGGGACTTCACCGAGCAGCTCCAGGGGATATCTGAGGCTCTTCTGTACCAAACCGCAGCTACTGGGGTGTGGATGGTGCTCCCAAACAGCTCTGAGGTTGGCACCCATCTATCAGCTTCTCCAATAGCTCCAAAGTCTCACAGATTAGAACCCAAACAGGCCAATTAGGAAACCTGATCAGAACTTCTACTTTTTTGAATGAACGAAAGAGGGCTGAGAAATGATGCTCACGCTGAGGACAGGGAAGTCTATAGCATGGGGAAGAGAAACAGGCAAAATCTTATTTAGAATCTCACTTGTAGCTGCAGCTTCTGCCACTGCCAGAGGCCGGGCTGGGGACCTGGCAGTGGGAAGCCCACTCAGGGTGTGAAGCTCTGATACTTGCACTGGAGTAACAGGACATGGTCTGCATGGGAGCACGTTCCAAGTGAAATTGCTGCCAGCAAAGAGACACCTCCAAGGGCCTTGGCTCCGCACCTCCAGGCCTCCAGTAATACCCAGGGCTGTGCTGGTGCTCCCGGGCTAAGCTCTCGTAAGATGAGCTCCAGCCCTCGGGAAGATGCTGAGAAATGACTAACGAGAACGGAGCCAATGAGCAATAAAGCCGGTAGAGTTATCCACTCCCAAAAGGGAGCCCACAGCCCAGAGAGCACAGGGAAGTCCTCTGGGCAGAAAGACCTGAGTCATAAAGAAAGTGAGGAGAAGGGAGAAGAGAGGGTGACAAGGACAGGGCTGAAATGGGGAAGCAACACGTGGCAGCGATGACCCATGTTTGGAGACGTTAATGCCATGGATGGGGCATCAGAAGTGGGTCAGAGCTCAAGAACCTAGGGAGATCTGTCACTCCTGCGTCGTGGGGAGAGAGAGAGGGAAATATTCCACAACATGACGCGTGCTGGGCAGAGGATGAGTCTCCCGTAGCAGGGTAAGGATGCTGTGCTTGGGCAGGCTGGAGAGCGTGAGCGCGCCGGTGCGCGAGGGGCAGGCAGGCAGCGAGCTGCTCCCGCTCCCTCTGGGCGAGCAGCGCGCTCCTTCCCGCCTGCAAAACTAACCCGCTCCTCTCCCTTTCGCGAAGGTGGCCCGACAATGCCGAGCATCTTCTCCTACCTGAGCGCCGAAGTCGACTGGTGCGAAGGCAACTTCGAGCGCTCGCCGATCATTGCGGAGTACTACAACACCGTGAGTGCGGGCGCATCCGAAGGGCAGGCTGGGGCGCGAAGGCAGCCGGCTCCGGGCACCCAGGAGCTGCTTTTGGGAGACGAGATGGGACAACCTTGTTTTGTCTCCTCCTGCTCGCTCGTTTGAACTTCCTGGTGTTGGAGGGTGCTGGTATGGGGAACATTGTCTGAGCTTCAGGTAAATCACGGGTCTTTATTGCGGACAAAGCCAGCTGGGCTCAGGGGTACTCCTGGCACGTGCGGGGCTGCGTTCCCGGTGAGAAATCCCTGGCAGCTCTCCTTATCCCGGTGTTGTGGGATCCTGTTATACCAGTCCAGCCGCTCCTGCCAACTGGGTTAAGTCCCACACAGGGCTCGTATATTCCAGCTAAATGTACAGGAGTGGCAAAACGAGAGACAGCGCTTGCATGAACTGCGTTGGGCAGGTCGGGAAGGGAACTCGGGAGGGAGCGAAGCTGCTGCGTGAGCCAGTTTCACCTCCGGTGATCCCTCATAACTCAGGCT
>NW_010410828.1:4226-11271 GCF_000710305.1 Buceros rhinoceros silvestris | reverse complement strand
GCACCCGTGGCCGGCTTCGGAGGCCTCGGCGCTCTCTGCCAGCGTGTCCTTCTCCCTCGGAGCAATTAGGGGCTAGCAGGGGTGTGAGGCATGTGGATTTACAGCCTTCCAAAGGCTTGTTTACAACTTTTAGCAATTACTGTCTAATACTACAAGTTCTTGTTCACATGGAAATGCCATTTCCTCTTTTTTTTTTTTAAAACATTTCCTGCTTTTTATAAATTGCCTCTAAGAATGATAATTCCCTCCCCGGAGCCCCGCGGCTCCCCGGCTCTAACTGCCCAGCCGGGGTCTCGGAGGAGGGATGCTCAGGCTGTGCATAGTCAGTTCTCCTCCGAGACAGTAAACCAACCCAGCCCGGCCAGCCCAGCCCACGGGCAGCTTCCCTCCGGCATCCAGCTGCGTGTGCTGCCGCCTGCTCGCTGGCACTGCCCTGCTGGCGGGCGGGAGGCAGAAGCAGCAGAGGGGCAGAAAGCGCTCAGGCTCGCAGCAGTATTTCAAACACCGCTGCCAAAGCCTCCGTGTTTCGGAGCGTCGCTGGCAGCGCTGGAGAGGGGCTGATTTCCTCAGAGAGCGGGAAGCCTGGAAGTGGTTTTTAATCTGAATTCATGCCAGGAGATACAGGCGCCTCACCTGCTAGGTCAGGACATAGGCAGCATTGTTCAAATGGGTCTCCGGAGCTGAGACCCCGTTTCCTGACTGACACCCTGTCTGTCAAAGCGGCTCAGGGTCCTTAACTCACCAAGAAGTATCTCAGCAGCTCTCCAAACGCACTTACGTGTCTAACTCCTCCACGGCACACTGCTAGACTCTGTTCTTAGGACCCAAATCCTCGAATTCCCACAACACATTAACCCTTAGGCCTTTTTGTGGCACATTTTTAAATGATGTCGCTATTCCTGAAACTCTTACCTGGTTCTGGACTGAGTCCCCACTAGCCACAGCCATCTCCCACGTTTCACACTCAGCATCCTCGAGGCACCGGGCTTGTTGGGATGGATATTCACTGGGTAGGACTCTGACACCAGAGAGGAAAATGTCTCCAGTGCGTGTTTCCACACAGTACGAACTAGTGCGATATGTGGGCAGAGCAAACCCTCCAGGATTTTCTCCAGTGGCTAAACCGGCCCTTGTTCCTCTCTATACATGAACACAGGGAACTTCCTTCCCAGCAGAGAAAGAGCTTTTTTTGTCCCTGCACTGACCTCCTTCCTGCCAGAGACTCGCCTTTACCTTTACCAGAGACTCTCTGTCCAGAGACTCGCCTTTACCTGTCTCTGGCACTCAGCGGAGTGCCTGGGCAGGTGGAGGGACCATTTCTGTGCTTTCTGTCTTAAGATGTGATCCTCATTTAGAGAAGATCTAACTAATTAGACCTAGCTAATTTAGAGGACATTTAGCCCTGCCTTGACCGCAGGATCTCCTGTCCAAACACGAGGAGGCAAAAGAGCAAACCCTCCTAAAAACTGCTGCTGTCTGCGCGTCTGACGACAGCCCCAGAGGCTGCACAGGGCCAGACCTTGTAACCAGGAGAGTTCAGAGGCATCACTTAGAAGAGCATTCCCCCTTCGCCAGCCCGCGCACGCTGGTGAAGCTTTGCCTGGCTCCCACCCCGCGCAGCAGCACCGGGAGCACTCTGCGTGCTCCAGGCTCTCTCACAGGATCAGGATCAGACTCCCTGTGATGTGCCCTAAAGTGGGGGGCTGTAGAAATCAGCCCAGACCGGCAGCCTAAAATGGAGGGAGAAAGGGGATGAATCTGCGTGTGGCAGCTCCAGCTGGAGCCCAGGGCACTCTCTCAGATGTGATCCTCGCAGCCCGGGCCCGGCTCTCCTCTCTCGTCCAGTCGTTTGTTCCCCGCGCTCAGATTGCTTCCTCTCTGCGGGAAGCTTTATGGGCCTTATCTCACTGGCCTGCCCTGAGATAATTACACCAATATTGACTTCAGTGTCAGGTTGCCAAAGCTTTAGACTAGCTGGGAGCCCAGCCGGCTCCTCCCCAAGACTCCTGCACCACTAAACCAGCAGCAGGGCTTCCTAGTGGAGCATCCTCCTCCTCATCTTCTTCCCAGCGCTGCCTGGGGGCTCACGCAGGGGAGTTTGGTGCCAGCAGCAGCAACATGCTGCTGAGAATTCCTCTGTGGCAGCCGCACGCTCTCTCAGGTCTGCTTGGGTTGGACGATTTTTATTAGAAATCGGCACCAAGGGTATGAGCGAAGAATGTAAACAGTATATTTAAGCACCTAATAATACACGGTGGCTCATGATTGGATGCAGTTCAGCCACAAAGCACCAACTATTTATAGTGACTCAGTGACCCAGAAATTTATTGTCTTCTGGCTGTTCATAGGAGAACGCAGTATTGTTGAGGGTCATCAGTCAGGGACTTGTCTTTCTACCCTCATTTCTTTCCTGAAATGACTGATCCAGGACGCTGCTAACGACACCCAAATCCTCCGCCGTCTCTGGCGAAGCAGCAGGAGCTCTGACGCTGCCGTATATCCAGAGCTCCCCCATGCTCCATCCGTCGGTAGAGATCAGCTCAGCTGCAGGTGCAGCAGCAGGCCTGGAGAAGCAGTGGCTTTCAGTGCGTGGCAGAGCCGGGGTGTGCGCCCTGGCCCTCCCCATGGGCTCCGGGACCCCGCAGCATCACAGAAAGTCGTGCGCAGTTCCTTGCCCAGCGCTCTGCAAACACTTGCCAAGCAGCTGCTTCCTGCCCCAAAGTGCTGACAGGACCCTGCGATGTCAGGACACTGGTCTTATTTTCTGCTCCATGGGTCTGGCTGTTAGGACCTTGCCCTGCTGGTCTGGAGAGCCTCTGGGCTGTTCTCTTCTCTCTTTGGCGCTGTGGGCTCTTCTGTCAGCTAAAGCTGGTTTGCTGGCCTTTAAGTGTTCCGGTGAATCTGGCAGAAATCTCCTTTCACTGCAGAAAACACCCATCTTGAGCAAGGGGCAGCACACGCCTTGGCTGCAGGGCTCACCGAGCCAGCAGAGCTCTGCAACCCAGCACCTCCCGCCCCAGTCCGTGTCGGAGTCTTGTTCTCACTCTGTCATGGACGGAGATGAGAGCGGGTTCTCTGCAGGTCTCTCCCTCCTTCTCGGGCTGCAAAGTGCTGAGCTGCTCCTTGAACCTGTTAATGCACCACAGTTAGAGCCGTGTTGTTGATCCCAGTCTTGGTTTCTCCTAGTGAAGATGCAGAAGCCAGTGTAGGTGGGCTTGGCTTAGGCACCTGGAGCAACAACTCCGGCTCGTTAGGAAGTGGGACACCACGTGGGCTCATGCAGTGGAAAACCACAGGGATGAGCCATCTCACAGGCCAAATCACACCTCGGATCTGTCACCTCCCTCTTACCCCCCTGGCATCCCAGGCAGAGGGAGCTGGTGCCTCCTGGCCAGTACGACCCAGCTAGAAGCCAGCTAGAATCGGCATGAGCAGAGGCTCTGGAAAAACCTCCTAATGGGAGTATTGGGAGCAAACCCCTCCTAACACGTTTGAGATGGAGCTTGCCACATCCTAGAGGGAAGATACAAGACAGCACTTACAAACCAGGGCTTGGACCCGACGAGTGATGAAGACCCTGAGCCCCACCCCGATGCGGTTCTGCAGCAGCTCTGCCCTGAGCTCCAGGCTTGGCTGCTCCGCCAGGAATCGCTATCTTTCTGACCCTGTTGGCACCGTTCCCCTGATTATCCCTCCCCTCTGATATCTGTTCTTGTGCATCTCCCACAGAACTAATGAAGCGATAACGCTGCAATCAGGTAATTAACGGCGCTGTCGCAATGCCCAGCAGCAGGCATCCAGACCTCCGAGTCCCGTGTTTCCTCACCTGACGTGCTGGCACTTGCACGAGTCCCGCGTTTCCTCACCTGACGTGCTGGCACTTGCACGCTGCCGCCTTCTCTGCCAGAGCGGCCTCTCTCCTTGCTCTCCCTGCTTCTCTTCCAAAGGCTCTTTAATCACTTCACAGGAAAAGAAATGTGACTTTAACACAGGGCTTGATTTCTCGATCGTTTCCAAACAGTTTGCCCTCAAGTGTGCAAGCGGGACCCGTGCGTCTTTCCTAGCTGGAAGGGGAACAGGTCTGGGTTTGGCTCCAAGCACCTCCAAAAAACCAGCACACTTGGCCTGAGAGCAGCTGTCAATGGGAGCATCAGCTTGGTTCATGAGAGCCATGAAATTCAAGATTAATCTCCAGGTGTTAAAGGGATCAGAGACCTCACGTTACCTGTGAGTTGTGTTTCCCCCTGGAATAGGAGAGGGCGAGTTTCATGAGAGCCATGAAATTCAAGATTAATCTCCAGGTGTTAAAGGGATCAGAGACCTCACGTTACCTGTGAGTTGTGTTTCCCCCTGGAATAGGAGAGGGCGAGTTTCACACATGCAACAATGTCCCCCTGGTTCGCAGCCCCGTTACCATAAACAGAGATCCCGTGGGATGTCAGCAGCTGAGTGTCGACTCGGCAGCGTACCTGGTGCGTGTGAGGGCTGCCGAGGGGTGAGACTCCAGCTGTGCAGGTCAGATTCCAGCCGTGGGGTCTGGGCCGCGTCTAGCAGGGAGATGAAAGGAGAAGGACTGTCAGGGGGAGATGAAAGCCGCGCTGGTGTCTGGCCAAACGGCGTTCCAGCAGATGGCTCTGCCCTCTCTTCCCCAGCCCCAAAGAGCTGTCTGGCAGGTAGATCGTGGCACCACAGTCCCAACCTCTCACAGACAAGACAGGTTTTCCCTGGGGATGCTGTGCTTCCCCGTGATATCCCTTTGCTGAGTCTGCAGTGAGGGGTTTTAGCCAGGGGAAGAACCCAGGCAGGGTGAGGATTATTTCGTTCCCCCGTAGCTGCAGGGTGGAGCAGCCTGATCCAGCAGACAGGTCCCGGCTCTGGGCACTTGACGCTCCTCCCCAGCTCCCACGTTTTGCCCATCAGCATCTGCCATTCCCTGAAGTGCTGGAACCTTCAACCAGCCCCAGTCCCAGCCGGCTGAGCCCCAGTACTGTCCCCTTCTCCCCAGCAAATCAAAGCCTGACAATGCAGCAGTTTGGCCAGGGTGGAAGTCAGGGCAGCATAAATTCCCGGCATTCATCTGCTCAGCATGTTTAAAGGAGGTTTATGACTTCACGTAATTACTAGTGTCCAGATACTTCCCACCCCCGGGCCAGGTGGCTTCGCACATGACACTACAGGACGTCACCTCAGTCCTGCTTGTTCCCACTTAGCAGCGCCCTGCTTGTCCTGCTGCTCTCCACCGCACCCACTCCCAGCTAATGATGGTTTTCCTGACTGTGGCTTGCTGCGGAGGCCTGGCTCCTCACACCCAGCCCCTCCTCACAGCGAGGTGGCTGCTGGACAAAAGGGGCAGAAGCCATCAGGGACCTTCTGGCAGGTCTGGGTTGGCAGGAGAGGGAGATGGCTGCAAACAGAAGAGCTTTGGCCACTTGCTTGAAGACACTGGGCAGCTGAGGCTGAAGCATCTCCCAAAAGGGGCACACCAGCCGACCCCAGAGGAGCCTGCAGGGAGGGCACAGATGTTGGCAGATGTTGCTGTCACTGCAATAGCTCTCCTTCCAGTTCCAGCCTCGCTTCTCGAGAAACGCCTCTGCCCCCTCCCTGTGCCAAGAGTAAAGCCTGCTTCCACGTGACACTCCCCACTAGAGATCAGTATCCCCCACACACAGGGAGATACTGAGGCACACGGTGGGACGGGACTTGCCCAGAATCGTGCAATAAGCTGAATGTGCCTCTTATTTTGCAGATCAGCAATGTCAGCTTCTTCATCCTTTCTCCTGCCCTCCTCTACCTGAACCGGCAGTACCGGCAGCAGCGTCCCTTGCCCATGAATTTTGTTTCTGGGCTGCTCATCTGCGTAGGTGAGTGCCAAGGTTGTGAGAAGACCGGGCAGGTTGCCAGAGTCATCCGAGATACCTTTGGAGGCTGGTTCCTGGAGGCCAAAGCACAGGGGCAAGCTGGGGTGGGAAACCAAGGAGCCACGTCTGCCTAAAGCGCGGCAGCTCGTGGTTCCTGCTGGCTGCGGATGCACAGCTTCCAGCCCAGTAAATCCCCGTGGTGCTGCGTGGAACGACTCACACAGCCCTCCACGAACACCAAGGTCCATGCCCAGCTCTTCAGGAACGGTGTGTCTTCAGGAATGGCCCCCAAGAACTCGTCAGGCTCGATGGGCTTGTGTGAGGATGGAGCTTTGCTGACAGGAGCTGCCCTTGCTCCCCACAGGTATCTTCTCTGTGTACTTTCACATGACCCTGAGCTACGTGGGACAACTCCTGGATGAGCTCTCTATCCTCTGGACGCTGGCTGCGGCGTATTCCTTTTGGTACCCAAGGGTTTACTTCCCCAAGTTCATCAAGAGCAGGTATGACCCAGGGGACAGAGGCTGCAGGCTCTGAGGGGAGTGACAGGACGTTGACATTGATGTGGGTGACCCACAGATCCCCCTCCAGCTCCCTGCAGGGGGGTCAGCATGGAGGTTCCTGCAGTTTGCAGGACCAGTTTTGCTGTCTGGGACCAGACCCCTGTCACTCAGTGGTGGATGTGCTGAGGAAGAGTAGAGAACCCTCCCACAGGAAAAGGCAGCTGGAGCTGTTTGTCTTTGCGAAGCTGCAGACAAAACTTTCAACGGAGAATTTCAAAATTAATTAGGAAACGAAACATTCCTGAGCTGACATTCGATTCCCCACGCTGTCAAACCTCTAGAGCATCCCCTGCCATCCCCAGAGAGCTCTCCCTGAAGGCTGACGGGACGAGCTGGTCCCAGTTAACCCCCCCTGTTCCAGAGGTTGTTGGCAGGAGGGCGGGCTGGGCTGGAGGAGCTCAGTGGAAGGGATGGGGGTGCTGGGTGAGCACGGAGCAGCAGCACCAGGACCCAGCAGGGCTTCGCTCGAAGGATGGGAGAGTCAGAAGCCTCGCAAAGGTCTGCTCCAAGCCTGCCCTTCCCATGCCAAAGAGGAGGTCACCAGGAGTTCACTGTGGAGACGGGCTGGGGGAGAGGGGAAGGCGCTGGGGAAGGGATTTGCATGTGAAAGGCGCCTCCGAGCCC
>NW_010410828.1:1405-4179 GCF_000710305.1 Buceros rhinoceros silvestris | reverse complement strand
GCCGAGCCCCATTGTTGTGCAGTCAGCGCAGCTCTGCCTGTGCGCCCCTGCCCCCGCCCCTGCCCCTGCCCCGCTGGGACCCTGCTCGCAGCCCTTCCCTGGGCAAAGCTCCCCACGCCTTCGCTCGCCTCTGGCATCACCACCAAAGCGCAGAAGTTCCCGTCTGGGCTGTGTTCCCCGCTCTGCCATGGGCTCACTGGGGGCTTTGTGTCACAGAGACCAGCAGACCCCTCAGCCTCCCTGCCAGGGCCACCGCAGAGGCAGAGCCCAGCCACGTGCAAAGAGACTGGAGGTGCTGGCAAAGAGTTTCCTCTCTCAGGCAAGGAGCAGGACGTCTCCCACCCTTCCCCTGTGGGCACTGACACTCACTCCCACCTCCCTTTAGGAAGCAATTCTTTTGGCTGAGTGGTGTCACCACCGTGATCTGTACTTTGATGTCCTTCATCAAACCGGCCTTCAATGCCTACATGCTCAACTGCATCGCCTTCCACCTGCTCTGCCTGACGTGGCGTGAGCTGAAAAAGTAAGGAGGGGGCTGCGAGGGGTGGTCAGCAGATCCACGTGCCAGTGGCTCAGCGCACAGCAGGGAATGGAGCCCAAGTCTTCCTCAGCCACACGATGGACTAGCAACTCTGCAAAAAATTGGGGCAGCCAGGGAGGAACCAGGAAGAGGCACAGACAGGGCTGTGGGTAGTGGGATATGAGGAGGCCATCTGGTCCAGGTGCCACACAGAATGGGGACAATCCAAGGGAGAAGGACGTGTTCTCCTCCCCAGCTGCCATCTTTGCAGCTCTTTCCACTTTGCAGGGGATTTGGGAACCAGTGTGGGGTTGGGAGAACCCATCAGGATCTGGCAGAAAGACAGGAGTGCCTTGGCATCTCCTAACATCATCCTCACCCACGGCACATCAGAAGCCCTCTCCACAGAGCCACACTGCTGCAGCCCTCATGGTCTGATGAACACGCTCCAGCAGAAACTCACTGGGTTTTGCCCTGTTCCCTCAGCAGCTGCAGACGGGAACCAGCCCTCTTTAGAACTCACTTTCCTTCCTCTCCCTCGCCGTGTCCCCAGGTGCAGTGACAAAAGGGTTCACCGGATGGCCACGGTCATGGTGGTGTGGTGGGTACTGGCCATCAGCAGCTGGATAGGCGACCGGTGGCTCTGCTGGCTCTGGCAAGCCGTCAACTTCCCCTACTTCCACAGCTTCTGGTAAGCGCTCCAGCGCAGAGGCGGGAACCCCCCTTCAAACATTTCAAGGGCTGAAGGGCCACCTCTAAGGAGAAATGGCACCAGCGATGTGATGCTCAACCAAGGAGCAGCCGCATCTCTGCCCAACCCTCTCCCCCCTTCCACTGTTGCTATTGACGCTGCTCCTCACCCTGGCCCCAGCCCAAGGGTTTGGTCCTAATCACTCACTGCTGAAGATTCCTTCCCTCCTCCGCACCAGCCAAATGGTGTTTCACAAGTGAAGTTGTTCCGAAGGTCCCTCCAGGTGAGCAGCTGGCTTTCACAGGGCTGCATCTGCTCCCAGGAAGCTGCGTGGAGCGCAGTGTTCTTGGAGTTATTTTAACAGCCCAGCTGAAAGACACCGATTTGCTTGGCCGAGACATTCCAGTGCCTGGCCAAGCGTGGCTGGAAGCACGGCTCACCCTGCGCATTCCCCGATTCATCCTCACCAATCACTGGGATGACTGGGAGAGACACCCGGCGCTGCCGGGCTAGGCCAGGCGAAGCGGAATGGATGGGCTGCTCTGTCACCCCACACCCTCTGCCCCAGAGCTCCAGCTCCCAGAGCTTTTCTAGGACTGGGAAACAGGCCCAAGCCCTGCAGGACCCGCACTCCCCGCAGCTCCCTTGCACCTCTGGGGCCTTTGCCTGCTGTTGCCGTACCCCTTGGTTCTGTCACAGTGACAATGCCGGGCACACCCCACTGGGAGGTGTGGGAGGAGCAGATGGAGTCACCCCTGTCCATCAAATATCGTTTCGGTTTCCTTGCCAGGCATGTGCTGATAGCCATGTCCCTCCTGTACTGCTGCCCACTGGTCATCTACTTCGACGTCTGCTACGAGATGCCATCGTTCAAGCCAAAGCTCGGTTACTGGCCCAGTGACTCCTGGCCTGTCGTGGTGCCTTACGTTGCCCTGGAGGAATCCCACAAGCAGTGCTAGAGCCGGTTGTTCTCAGGCATCCCTTGGGCACGAGGTGTGTGACGCACGGGGGTGCGTCCGCACAGGGAACCCCTCAGCTGTGCGCCTGCTCCGGGGCTGGGGCGATGAGGCTGGCGGATGGGGCAGGGAGCAGCGAGGCCTCGTGATGCCAGGCATGAAGCAGGGTGGGAGCCCATGGGTGCCTTGGAAGACTCTGCCCAGACTGGTGTTCGGGGAATGGAAGTTCTCCTCCTCCAGCAGATCCCCGCTGAGAAGGGGAGGGAGATGGTGCTTTCTCTGTGTCTTCCACATTAGTCAAGCGGCAGCACCCCTTGCTGACACGAGCAAGGTGGAGAACACAGAAGCCAAACTGGTGACAGTTGGGTTTGTTGGGGCTGCTCTAATTATTGTAATTAATTTTATTTATTGATGTACGTGGTCTTGCTCAGGAGGGCTGTGTATTAAAGCTGTGGACACTGACTTACACAGAGCCCCTTCCTTTCCCCTGACTGCACGACATCCCTGGCAGTGTTCGAGGCCAGGTTGGACAGGGCTCTGGCTAACCTGATCTAGGGGAAGGTGTCCCTGCCAATGGCCGGGGAGTGGAACAGGATGGTTTTTTTAG
>NW_010410828.1:496-1340 GCF_000710305.1 Buceros rhinoceros silvestris | reverse complement strand
GCCAATGGCAGGGGATTGGAACAGGATGGTTTTTGAAGGTCCTTTCCAGCCCAAACCATTGTGTCAATCCATGACCCCACGTTACCTGTCAGCCACTCCCACAGACAGGGTGGCCAAAGCGCTCTCCGGCCCAGGGAGAGCCGTTTACAAAGAGGACTCCCCTGGGGTGACAGTGCAAGAGGCTCTGCCCCAGGCTCTACCCCTTCTTCAGCTCCACCGGCCCTTCCTCTGACAGAACCCAGTGGCCACGCGTAACCTGGAGACTCCTTTGCTTGCTGAAAGATCTGGCTGGTGGCAGAGGGTGGGTGAGGAGCTAGTACAGCAGATAAACACGTCAGTTCCTTTGCAAGACCAAAGAGAAGACATAAAGCCTCAGAGAAAGACCACTGCTGTGCCACAGACACAGAGCGGTGCCTCCCGGGCTCTCCCCCGCTGTAACAGCGCAGAAGTTGCTCTCATGGCCAGGGGACACGCTCCTGTTCTCCAAACCTCGCTGCTCCACGGTGACGGTGACCACGGGAACCGCAAGCTTCTTGGGCTCCCGTGAGTAAAGCAAAAGCAGCAGCACTGGGGCTTCCCCTCCGCGGCAGAGATGCCATGTGGGTGCCACGCAGAGCCTGTGCCGTGGCCCTGCTGCGGCCACTGTGGCCTCGTGGGTCGCTCTGCAATGGTCCCCAGAGCCACTAGATGGCAAATGAGGCTCAGGAACAACCCCAGCAGTGTTTCAGCATGGCAAAGGGATGCCTGGCCCAAGGACTGAACCCCCAGGTCTGCTCCTGCCCTCTCCACCCTCGGGCACCGGGGTCAGACACCGCTCTGCCAGCACGGCCCCCAAAGAGACACC
>NW_010410828.1:0-451 GCF_000710305.1 Buceros rhinoceros silvestris | reverse complement strand
TCTGCCCCGGGCCTCGCCACCCTCGGGCACCGGGGTCAGACCCCGCTCTGCCAGCACGGCCCCCAAAGAGACACCCGCACAAGACATGGAACGAGGGCTCTCGGAGCCCCAGCCCTCGCACGCCCTTGCTCCCCGTGCCGGTGCCCATCTCCTCCTCCGTTCGCCTCTTTGTCTCTCCCACATGCCATCACTCTTGCCTCTCCCCTCATCGCCCCCATCTCCCTCCCGCTGACCCTCCCCGTTTTGCTCCGTCTTGCTCTCCCCCCACCTCACCCCTTCCCCAGCCCATCACATTCTTCTGCAGCCTATTAATAACTTCTGGGCAATTGCACCAGGTCCCCGCTGGGCTCGGCCCCTCCGTCGAGGCTGCCCGGCGCAGCCACTGAGCGCGTCGGCAGCAAGTTCAAAAGTGCAGCGGGGCTTTCACAGCCCCTCTCCCCGTCAGGGGGTG
>NW_010410827.1:0-1593 GCF_000710305.1 Buceros rhinoceros silvestris | reverse complement strand
CGGAGCCGTGCCGCTGGCTGGTCCCTGCGCTGGGGCTCAGCAGCAGCGCTGGGGCTCAGGAGTCCTGACCCTAAGCGGAGTAACGGCAACTTTCTGTTCCTGCTACTCTGAAATTTGTGTTTTCAAACAAAAGTTTTCGTCCCCTGTTCTCCAGAGATCCGAACAGAAAGGAGAATTTCCGGGAATTTTTTCCCCCAAAAGCCATGGTGCAAATAATGCTCCAGATGAGTTAATAATTACACAGGCTTTGCAGACACGGTTGATAGTCAAGGTTTTGCAGAGCACAATGTCTGTGGGGACAAGTGACGTTAGGGGTGGCTGAAAACTGGTGCAGGACCGTGCCCTACCTGGGTGTGCGGCTCACAGGTCATCACACCTCCGCAAAGTCCCCCCTCTGATGGCTATGAGCACGTGTGGCCTTTTCAAGTTGAGCCCTGTCACATGGTGAAACCAGTGTCATATGAAAAGAGAAGTCCTGCTTGAAGACCACGTTTTTAATGGTTTTTTCTTCATTCCACTTTCAAATGTATCAACGTCTAAAGGCAAACACATTGAACTGAGCACCGCTACGGCTTTTTCCACCAAACACACACTTCTAATGTCCGATCTCGGTAGCCTTCTTCCAAACTCTTTTCAAGACGGGCATTTGCGTGAAGTCAAGACTCATGTCATCCCTGCCTTTTGCACTGACGAGTGCTGCCAAACTGCTCCATCGATGGTGACAAGCTGCTGTCTCATGGGTTATACTTAAATAAAACACTTTTTGAGGGACAACCTGCCTCTTACCCTATGTGTGTATGATGATTAGCACAATGGGTGTCCACGGCTAGGATCTGAGATGATGTTATAATGTGTGTAAACAATAATCCCACCAGTTTCATTTTCAAATCCCCAGTTATAAAAGACCACGGACCACAGTCTTGTCTCAAACCCACAGATGTCTCTGGCAAAGCACAGACCTCGACTGTGGTCTCTCATCTCCTGCTGCAGTAAATAAACCTCTGGAAACCATCGTTGGTTTCTGGTCAGAAAATGGAGGATGTTCTCCAGATCTGCAGCATTAAGGGCTAATGACGGGCATTTAAAACAAGGGTGATCTTTAAAAGGAAAGATCTAAGAAAGTATTTTCAGACCCAACTCACATCAGGATAATCGGACTGAAATCAGAGAAGAATGTTAGCTGGTGCCACAAACAAGCATCTGGTCAGCCACAGCTGTTTGGCCTACACTAGGATAAATATTTACAAACTTTGGCAATAAAATCAAAAATGACAATGTTCATGTGCTTCAGGGTCAAACCTTCCACTGACTTTTGCAGCATTTTGTTCTATATCCAAATATAATTCTACCGCGTTCTCCAATGACTGGACTGCTTGAGAAGTTTATGTCGAAGCCAGGGGGATATAACTGCTAAAAAATACCCTGTCCTTGGGGAAGTGGAGTTTTTCTTCCTCTCTGTGTAACCCATAAACTGTGCAGGCTACATAAACTTCAAAATCTGTATGAGAGATCATGTTCACTGAGCATCTCCCGTAATGGAAAGATAGAACTCTAAGTTATACTAGTGTTACGGGTTGAGGGTCCGAGGTATCC
>NW_010410826.1:0-9727 GCF_000710305.1 Buceros rhinoceros silvestris | reverse complement strand
TGTAAACATTCACTACTCACTACTTTGGGTTCCCCCCCCACGCCCTCCTTTCCCGTTTGGTTTGTAATCATATACATATAGAATATAGTTGTGTGGCTTTATGGTATATTAAAGTTTGTTTCAGCTATCCGAGCAGACCGAGGTGCGAATTTCTTCCTTTCCCTATTAAATCCCTTTCTGTCTCTGTTTAGGACAGAGGGATTCTGTTAAGGTAAATCGAGGAGTGGGTGCCTCGGTCCCTCGACCCTTAACAGTAACCCTGTCAGAAAGTCCCCAAACAGACTAAGTTTTAGCTGATGGTCAGTTCTTTAGTTGAAAATCTCTATGGCATTCCTCAGTGCTTCCAAAGGCTTTCTGCGTGGTGTTCTCCAAGCAGTAAGTTGCACTCACTGCGCAGGGATCCAAGGATCTCATAGCTCTGGAGACAAAACTACCAGAATTCCTTCCTTATTTTGTTTTTTTTTGATTGCTTAACATGAGGCACGATTAAATGAGACATCAAGACCAGCTCATCTGAATATGGGCCCATATCTGCTGCAGTGCCAATGAAGTTGCTCCAGCAGTGAGGGCACATGATTCAAAATTGGCAGTTTTATATCCAGAAAGGTGTCAAATTTAATTCCCTCCTGTTGGCTCTAGGGGTGACTGTCCCACTTTGCTACTTACCATAGCATTTCTTCAAGATCTCTGGTGGATTCAGAGCTACTCACAGCCTACATCGCTACTACCTGAGATGGAGCTGCACTTGTTGAAGACCTATGGGTTACCTTGTTCCAAGTGTGTACACCTACTAGGAACGACATTGTTCTTTTTGTCTGGTTTATAATTTACTATTTCCAGTTGGTATGAGATACCAAAGCAACTCAAGTATTTTGCTGCAAGCCCAGGGCTGTGAGTTCAAGCTTCCACGCTTAGGGAAAAGGCTTCCTGCCAAACTGTGAGTAAAAAGGTACCTTGTTGCTCTGACATGGCAGGCTGCAGTTTACAAGTGCAAATGGGATTGATTTACATTCCCCCAAATGGTTTGTGGCCCAGTGAGGAATGGATCCGCTAAACCTTGTGTTGCCAGAATGAGGTGACCCATGATGCAGGACTGCAGCGCATGGTGTCCACAGACAGATAAGGAAACCTTCCTGTGGGAAGGTCCTGGCTAGGCCAGGTAGGCTGGGCACCTGATGGCAAGCAAAGAACAGCTGTGCCATGTTTGTCCCAAAGCAACTCTTGTCTTTCTTCTTTCCCTCCCTCAAAGACGGACTTGGCAATCCTACATCACACTTCTGGAGCTGCTCCTAGACTCAGGGGAGAAACATTCCTGCCCTTCCTCTGGCTTCCTCTGCAGTCTTTGGGGAATGGGAACTATATGAGATTGTGTGTAAACAATAACCCGAGAAGCAAAAAGGAGAGGAGAGATCCAGGCCTGGGAATTCATGTGACCACTGGGTCAAATTGATGTCATGCTCCAAATGTGAGAATTTTTGTGTGGAATCAATGACTAGAGTAGTTTATGGTCTGCTTAGTGTGTGTTATTTTCCTTCTGTCCTTACAAATGGAAAGGATTTATGGAGCTGGGAAGCCTTGACGTTCTTATCTGATAAAGATAAAGAGCATTGTCAGTATGAGAGCGGGGCTGGATGCCATGTTCACTTTCTCTCTTTAGATTGTTTAAAGTCAACTAAAAGGCAACCTAAAAGCTGGATGCAGACCTCAGTATCCCGTTCACAGGTGGACCTGCCCTCCTGGGGGTGTGTTTGTTGTGAGACCAATGCAGACCCAGGTTAGGTCTGGTAGGATTTCTTAGGAAAGTTGCAATATTAAGCTGCATCTGCCTAGTTCCTGAACACCTGGCTGGGAATACAAGAGTTCCTCAATGATTTGAAAGTTATCCCTTCTTGGCTTAAACTGTGGCATGGCTCAGCTATTTTTATTGGCTTGGCAAGTCTCCAACCATCTAGCCACCCAACTATTTTGTTTCTATAGTACCAATGCCCCTAGTAACCTAGAGCACCAGGTTGCAAACTGGAAGACCTAAACTTCTAGGGAACTATGAAGCTGAGAAGATGAGAAACCCTATCATTTGCATGCCAGGGCAATGTTGTCATTACCACAAGTCTGCAGTGACGTGTCCATCTGGCTCAAATCATTGACTGCTAATAACCAGCTGAACAGTGATAGCTGGTTGCGCGTGGAAGTGGGTTTTAGCAGGGCCACATGCATATATCTATGCACATATTATCTATGAACTAAAAGGAAAAGCAAATTGGAAAAAAGGAAAAACTGTTCTCCCAGAGATGGTGACTATGCCAAAGACATAGGGTTTATGGTGAATGTCCAGCTGAATACACATTCCTAGTGCAATGATGTGGTTAGAAGAGCTGACACAATCCTTTGAGTAACAGCAGCATGAAGGAACTCTGCCGGTATTACATGAAATAAATTGAAGTTAATAGAGTGCTCTGCTTGCAGAATCAAGGACAGGAGATCTGAAATACCTGGAAACAGGCTTCCTGTGCACCATTCATTTGTACTGGGTGGCATGTATGTTTTACTTGTTTGTTTTCCATGAGGTCCCTGAATGACTTGGTGCACAGTGGACATTGATCACTGGTGTACATTTGGTACCCACCTCCCCCTGAGTTCAGCTGCAGAGTTGGCATTCCACTAACCTAGCTCCTGAGTGTTTCCAAGAGATTGTCAGGAACCGAAGAGAACGCATGGTGACTGGTCGTGAAAACGCTTCTCAACGGACTTGCCCAGCTTGATGCTGGGTACCACACATTTCAACTTCCAACTGCACCTCTCTTACTCCATGATATTGACAACACGATGGTGTGCAGGGTCGATATGTTCCTTCTCTGAACACCTGAACGAAATGGGATGGGTTGCATTTTTTTACTAGTGTGAGAAGAATCTTTGTACAGGACAGAGGAACACAGACTCCTTTGGGTTTCTTGTTTCTGAGAAAGGAAGCTGACTACCTGGAAGGTGGAAGTAACCGCAGATTTCCAGGCTTCCATGAGCTCTGCCAGCAAGCATGGCACAGAGGTGCAGAGTGATTATGTCTTGGGTGGCAGTGAGAATCCTTCCTACACCACGGGTATGAGCCCCAGCATCACTTCAGTCTTCCTGGCAGGTATGTTTTGGAAGTCTGCTCTGCCTGCAGGGTCCTGGTATGCTGGGGAGCTTACAGGCCCTTGGGTGGGGCAGCTGTTGTGATTGAAGGAGGGGGAGAGGAATGATCCTGTGGCTCAGCCACTTGTCTGGGTCTTGGGAGCTGTGGGTTTATTTCCTGGCTCTGCCACTGGCTCCCAATGGGCAAGGCTTGGAGTGGCACTCTCTCCAGCTCTGTCCCCCAACTTCTTATTGCATGGTATCATGTTATTTTAAAACCCCAACCTGGCTGCAGTAAAACGCCTCATATTACATGACAGCCCACAGCTTTGCTTGTGTCTTTGGTGGGTAATTTGGAAGGGGACACAGACCAAAACCCTGAAGCCCCTGGCCCCCCGACATCGGAGCCTGAATCCTGCAGCTTTCATGCAATTGAAAATGAGGTGTTGCAGTGGTTGAGTCAGCGATCTCTGATAATGCTTTTGTGGTGAAACTTCCCTCTTTGCCCAGAGCTTGCATGAAGCCTGCTCAGTACTTAACTCCCATTTAATTCCACAAAGTATAGCTTGAGTTGGGCTTGAAATGAAGCTTAGCCCCTGCTGGGATGGGGTACACAGCGTCTGGGCTGGTGAGGTGGGGTTCTCCTTGTAAGTGCAAGACAGATGGGCATTCTGAGGGTTCTTGTTATTAATAATCATTCATCTGGAGGGCAAAGTGAGAGGTCTGATTCATTCCCTTTCCTATTCCTCACTCCTTTTGTCTGGTGCTATTTAAACCCCCCAAATAAGAGTAACATCATGTACCGGCAAGTTTACAGTCTTAAGTGAGATACAATAGGTGGACATGGAGAGATGAAGACAAAGGCACAAGGGCATGTGATGTCAAAGTTTCAAGTCTCGAAGAAACTTAGGGAGGATTTGCCAGGGCTGCTTGTACAGCCACACCTGGATCACAATGCTTGGCCTTGGGCACGCTTTTGGCAAAGGTGAATAGCCAAAGCGGGACAACAGACAGTCAAAAAATCTGCAAGTGAACTGAAGAAACTGCAGAAAATTGAGGAGAAGATCACCAAATTGCAGGATAGCTGTCTGCGGAGGGAAGTGGCAGAAAGCTGTGCTGTGCACAAAGGACGTAACATTATTCAGGAGGTGCTGAGGGGCTAGAAGAACAGAATACAATTTAAGAAAGGAGTGTCATAGACACATGCCTTGGTGTCACAGCCAAGCTTCCTCCAATACAAATTACCCTCTGCTGAGACAAGGATATTTTTGCACTGTAGCAGTACCTGTAGACTATAAATGGGAGCAGGGGCAGCCCATGGGGACACCCCGTGGCTCTGATGCTCTAATATGTGATATGTTGCCCCATCATTGAGGAAGCAGGATAGGGGAGGGAGGAGACTAGGCATTCCCAACAGACACCTGAAAACCTGGCCCTAGCATGCTGAATCAAAAAGAAGCTGAGAGATCTCAGGTGAGTAAAGGAGAAGGTGAGTAAAGGAGTAACAAAGCCTTACCCCAATGGACAGAATCTGAAGACAGGTCTCTGACCATTACATTTTCAGCAGAAACTCTCCCTTTTTCAGGGAACACCATCATTTGAGGTATTTTAAGACCAAACTGAATTGAGCTCTAGGAAATACACGGTAAGAATCAGGACTGGCAGGGAAAGATGCCAGCTGGTCAAAACCTTTTCAGTAATGTCGCTGTTTGTACAAATGTTTGTATTTCCTTGCCAGCCTTGTGGACAGTTAAGAAAAGGCTTGGCTGAGATGTGGGCTATCATTATTGGTCTAGTTGCTGAATTGGCTCCACATCATAAAAATCTTAAAGATGGAGAGAGTTGTATGAAGCAGTCTTTTGCGAAGAGTAGAGAACATCCTGCAAATCTATAAATACGACTGGTGAAGTAAAGGAAGGAAACAACTCTTGTGCATCCATGGCCAATGGCTTCACTGAGTGGTCTCATGTCAGTCACTGGGAGAACAGTCAGCAGCTCCACTCTCCATGCACATGCTTCCACTGAAAACAAAGACAGCAGTAGCTCAGTTTTCTTCTCTGTTTTTGTTTTGAAAGCTTGTCAAGTCTCTGACTCCCGTTGCTGTCCAGTGGTGCTTGAAAGTTCCAAAAAATTGCTAGCACAATTGCTGGAGCCTCAGCAAATATCAGGACTGTTAGGTCTGACCACTGGAGAGAGAGTTGTGTCTTACCTCCGTGAGCCCGACATCTAACTACACAAGGTGGCGAAAAACTGGAAGGGGAGGCTGAAGGGAAGTGCCTCATTGGAAGCTGATCAACCATGTTAAAGCACTGCTGGGGACTGGGAGATAGATCTGAGATAAACGGGAACTTGATCTTTTGTCCCCACTTGGCCCCCTCTTTGGCTTTGGAGAGAGAGTTGTGTTAGCACTCAATGGTGAAATTCATGATTCAGAGGCTTGTTTTTAATTTCCTATTTCCACTGTGCTGGTTAGTGAAACTTCCACCTGGAGAGAGGTCCAAACTTTGCCTGGGGTGAATGACGTCAGCCTGATCTCATCTCTCTGTATTTATTCATACTGGTTATCTCTGGCTTCAGTCTTAACTCATTCAGATAATTGCATACACTCCTTCGGGACTCAGGAGCCCTGCCACCAGCCTCACCAGCAGCCTGCCTCGTGTTATCTCGTTATTGTTCATGCCAACAAGGAGGGGGGGAGGAAATAAATTAGGGCAGACCGAGGCTCATGAACTGATTTCTCCCTGCCAGTCTCTCTCTAGGTCCTGTCCCAGCACCAATTCATCCCACGGAGAGTGCTTTTACAGGGCTGTTCACCTACCCACTCTTAAAACCCTGCTTCAGTCCAGGAAATGGCCTTGGTGGATGGCTCCATTAACTCTGAGATAGTTAATCTTAGGTATTTGTTTCATTAACCTACCCTGCAAATGGACTTTGAAGTCATCAGGTTATCTGAGAAAGTATCTTGCCCTCTGCCTTATGATTTGTGTCTTGTCTTGTTCCCTCTAGTTCCTATCTATGTTGTAAAACCACTGGGGTAGAGATCCCCTTAACAGATATATTTGTGCTAGATAGAGATGGGTTGTGACTGTACATACACAAGCTCTGCCACAGTGGAAGTACAAACAGCCTTGCCCCACTTCCCAGGCTCATCAGGTGGGGGGATTTACTGATGGATTTCACACCCGTGTCTCGTGCTCCTTTGACAGGGATGGTCAGAAGCAGGGGAAGGCTTTCACAAGAGAAATAAGCAGACTAGAACTCTTCGGCTGGGAAGCAAGGTGGCTAAGGGAGGATTTTATAGATGCCTGTAAAGATGGGACAAGTATGAAGAAAGCAAACAAGTAAGCAAACAAATATAAACTCAAAAAACCTCCCAAAATTTAACCAAAGGAGCTCCTTGCCACAGGAGACTATGAAGACTTAAGGTTGGCACGGGTTCAAAAACTAACTAACTGATCAATAAGGGGCTTTTGAGCAGAAAGCTACTGTCTTTGATCATTGGAGGGTGGGAGGGCACTCCAGGGAAGCATCACTGTGCACTTGCCTGGCCACCATATTCCTCACTGGGCACCTGTTACTGGCTAATGTCAAAGAAAAGATACTGGGCCCTTTGGGCTGATCAGACACGTCTGTACTCACATGCAATGAAATCAGCACAGTCCCCACCACAGAGTGAGCGCTGGGGGTCTGGCCCAAAGAGTGGTCTGCAAGGTAGCTTGGAGCAAAGCAGGGAAGTCAGATCTTACGTGCTTAAAATCAAAACCAGGCTTAGAAAGCTATCCCAGGGCAGGAGCGCCGTTCTCCAGGAAAGTTTCCAAAATCAACTCCTGGCTTTGGAGAATAACATGGCAAACCACCAATAAATAAATAAATAGATAAAGAAGTAAATGCAAAACCTGTGTAGAAAGCTCCCTGAACAAATGGCAAAAATATTTTCAGTTTTCAAGCCACCTGCTTGTCATCTATCACTTAGAAAATGTGAGTGTTCTTTAAATATTTATATGGGGAAAACAGACCCACCCTCTTGGGTTTGCATGGTGATTTATGCTGTGGCATTTTCGAGGTCATCCATTGCCTAAATCCCCTGTCTGTCTGAGGCCTGGGTCCTGCAAGGAACCCGATCCCCATGATCATCTAGATTAGAAGGGATAGGGCCTGTTTCCATATGTGTCTTAGTGCTGGCATCTGAATTTCAAATGAATTTGCTGATTCCTCAGTCTGTACTCAAACACCGGCATTCTCCTTTGGCTGCTGCAGCCAAGGTTTTTATATGAAGGATTTTCAGCTGAGGGGCTTTCAGAGGCAATATTCTCATAGACACATCTTGGGGTTGCATTTCAGGCTCTTACAGACAGCTCATTAAGTCTCCCTGCAGGCTGGAACTTGGTACATTGAAGTTGTGCTCCTCTTCCACGAGCAAAAGGAATTAAAGGAGTCTTGCCTCTCTGGGAAATCAGGAAGAAGATAAAGTCAATATTTGCATCCGCTTGTGTTTTGCTTGTTTGTTTCATTTTTTTAACACTAAATTAAGAGTATATAGAGACATGTGATGCTTAGCATAGGAAATCTTGGGACCAATTAACAGAGAATAGATTATTTAGACTGGAAGGATTCATCACCTTTCAGGAATGAAGTAAAAAATGTTGGATAAACTAATTTCCCTGTCTACGAGCAGAGCTTGGGAAGCCAGGTATAATATTAACCAGTTCTGCTCTGGCTGAGGGTAGGTGTCCAGCGTCCAAGCATGGTCAAGGTCCTAGAACAGGTCTCATTGGCTTAAATCTCTCTTGTCTTCAGCCTCTACTGCAACATCTAGAGGTTCTTCCTGCTCTAGCATGTACAGGGTGTTCACAGACCAAGCTTTACCCTGCGAGAGCTGCGGGGGAGAAGAGAAGGGCATGGCCAGATTCAACTGTACACTTAAAACCCACTGTTGCTTGTAGGATTTGAGGTCAGCACATGGATCATTGCTGAAAGACCAAAGGGAAACCCTGTCTGCCTTGGTTTCAGACAGCACTTAACCATTTTGATTAGAAAAACCCCAAATGCTGTGCTGAAAGTTACCTTCTTTCATTCGCTCAAGTGGAAAGTATAATGGTAGGGGATTCCCCAGATTTTGTTTCCCCCAGGGTTTTTTTCTCTTTCTTCCCCTCATTAGGGAAAAATCTGCCTTGTCAGTACTTTTTCTGAGCACTCTAACAAGAGACAAAATAAACAAAATTAACCTGTGGGCGACAGGCCTCTCAAGGCAGGCTTTTGTGTTTTGCTTTGTATGGGGAAAAAACCCACAACAACATGGCAGAGCTATTAACTCCTTTGGGACCTAATAATGCATCGGGTTGTGATGTGGTGCAAAGCAAGGGAACCCACGCACCACATCCCAAGGAGCTGACCATGGACGGGGGAGCAGAGCAGGAAGGTATTCCCAAGGGCAGCTGGGGTCTGGGTATCTTTGGAATGGCCCACTGCAGCTGCAACTTCCCTCGCCTTCAGCATGGAGCTGGGGCCAGAACAGGCGTGTGGCTACAGACAGACTCTTTCCAGGCAATTGTGTGTAGATGAGTAGGAAGGCTCCTCCTCTGAGCTCCACACATCTGCTCTGCACCTCTTCATCCTCCAGCAGAAGGCACACCATGGGCATGGAGGAGTGACAGCATGCTTTCTGTATTATTGCGCTCTCTGTATTATTTTTCCTCCTTTATAATATTCAGTGTCAGAAAAATGGCTTATTTAGCTGAGTTCAGACTTCTGGGCTTTCCAGCTGAAGCTGGAAAAAAAAAAGAAGGAATTTCTTTGTTCTCAGCATTGCTCGGCCTTAGCAGAAGAGCTGAAGCAAGTTGAGAGCACAGGAAGGGAAATGCTGTTGTTGCTGGTTCTGTACCTGCCTGTGATGATCACGTAAATGGACTTGGTCTCTCCAACTACAAGTCTAGCCACAAATTCCCCCCACAAAACATGAAGTCACAACTGAATCCTGATTTATATTGTCTGAAATGGATGCATGTCCTTGTCTACCAGACTACCTGTGTCCTGGTGCAGAAACTTCTACCCCCTTCACTCTTGATACACCACGGTCTCTCCACAAGATTGTCTGTTTCTTTCCTTGGTTCTGTCCTCGGCTGGATTCACCACAGCAACCTTCCACTCCGCCTGCAAAGTTGCAGGATGTCAAAAGAGAAAGGAATGCTCTTCAGGTGAAAACAAGAGTGTTCGAGGGGGTAAATCAGCACAGGTCAACAGACCTGTTAGAGACACCCCTGACCCCGCAAGGTCCTGTGGGAGCCTGAGCTGTAGGCATCAGGCACTGCAAAACCAGTCTCCTCTCCTCACTCCAAGATTCTGCTGCTGTTCCTCTGAAAGGTACTCTGAGCCACCTACAAATGAAGGAATGGCCTATCGCAGCTGAACTTAAACAAGAAAGCTGAGGTGGATAAGATCACAGGTGTGCTGCCTGCCTTGTAGGACTCTCAAACTCCAATTAGAGTGGCAAGCCAGCGTGCTAACTGCCTACCTCCTGTCTTTATCTCTTTATCTTCTTGTGTACGTGGAATGGAGCAGAAGCCAAAAAAAAGAGTCCAAAGTCTTTCTCCAAAGGTTTTTTTAAATTATTATTTTTTAT
>NW_010410825.1:5039-9003 GCF_000710305.1 Buceros rhinoceros silvestris | reverse complement strand
CAGGGAGGCTGTGCCAGCAGGGAGGCAGGCAGACGCCCAGCTGGCCTGGAAGCCCTCGCTGCTGCACCGGGGAAGTCCTGTGCTTATAGCGAACCACGTGGCTGGCACTGGAGCAAAAACCAGGCTTAAAATCACTGCTGCCGTCACCTCATTTACCTTGTGTTTCTGAAATGCTGTGGGAGAGGCTTCAGGCTTTTCTCTGCAGTTACGTAGGGCAAAAACCATTTAAAAGCTAATAAAGAGCAACTTGTGATCTGCACAGGAACAGACCTGGTTCTGAGAAGCTTGAGGAGAAGCGTGCAGAAGCACAAGATAACGTACTACAGCTGTAGCAATGGCAAGGGGAGAGACGCTCTGCACCCTTCCCTGGCAGAGCCCACCTGCGGGTGCTGCTCCCTGGGGCAGGCTCTGCCCCACAGGCAGAGAGCAGCCCTTGACTGTGGCAGGAATAAGTGCCCACGGGCTGCAGACTCACAACACGCATGAGAGACAAATTTGCCTGACGAGTCCCCTCCAGTCTCCATCACCTGATCGGATCAGAGGAAACGAACCCTGGCATGAGTTCATGGCTTTCACATGAGTTCATGCCCCGACCCTGCCTCAGCAGGGACCGGGTCCAATACGTGTCCTCTTTATCTACTTAAAAAGGATTGCTCTGCTTAGTCCACTAACAGGCAAAACCTGCCAAGTCCTGTGCTGCCATTACTGATGTCTGCCACGTGTCTGAAGCTCCTCGGAGAGGCTGGCTTTGTCCCAGCATCATCTTGCGCTTTGCAAAGACGCTTAGCTAGGGGCACCGTAGGAGATGATTAATCAGGCCACAGTCGTAGCTGGCATTGGCAACGTTTATCACAGTAGCTATATCCAAAAGAACACGTGCAATGGAGTTTAAACATTTGCAAAAGCGAAGTCTAGTGAAAAGTACACAGTCAATATAAAGGCTGACTTCAGCTGGACCTGAACTTCCTCTAAGTTCCTCTGCCAGTCCCAGGGGCTCGCAAAAACCTCCAAGATCTTTCTTTTTAAAAAAAAAAAAAAAAAAAAAAAAAAAAAAAAAAAATTAGGAACACTGGTGCACTAAGGCAAAAATTTTTTTTTTAAAAAAAAAAAAAAAAAAAAAAAAAAAATCTCATCAGCAGAATAGTCCATCCCAGCTTGAAGAAGATGCTAGATGCCAAGATTAATTTAGCCTGAGGACCAGCTTTCCGAAGCAGAAAAGCCTTCATTCCACGGAATCTTCCCACTTGGTCCTAATTCCTGAGTGCAGCAGCATCAGCCCAGCGCAGCCAGGGTACATCTTGCCCAGGGGTACAACTCAGGACAGGTGGGAGGTACCAGGCTTTCTCCCCGTGTTGAGCTCCTTGTTTTTCCACACAAGAACGTGTGAGCCTACGCCCCAACTGAGCTCCCCTGCAGGGAGCAACAGGGAAGAAGAGGAGGAGGAGGAGGAAGCTGCACTGCATGGCTTCTGCTGTAGTGGTAACTATGGCCTGGGGGAGCAGAACAGCAAAGGGTTCCCAGCCCCTGATGAGCAGACAGGACTTTCTGTTTCCACTTGACCTAAATCTAGATGTAGATGGTGTTTACTAAGGAGAGGTGCTACTGCTCCACCGCTCTCCAAGCCAGACTGCGCTCAGGACCACCCCTGTTCTCTCCTCGTCCTTTGGGCTCCTGACACATTCTTCAGTGCAGATTCCTAGGGAAGACGTTTGCTTTAGTGCAGCAAACCAGCCCAACCAGTGCAGATGCAGACAAGCTCCTCTGTCACAGCTACAGCCCACAGTGTCCACTGCCCTCCCCTTCACCAGGGCAGTGTTTTCTCTGCTGAAAAGATTTCAGCTCTGGGACATTTCCAGAGTGAAAAGCTTTGAAGAGCTGGAAACTGAGGGGCTCACTTCCCATCCTTGGTTCTGCTGGCTTCAGGGAAAGAAAAAGGCACAAGTCTGCTCACACCTTTCCTCTTCCCGGGGCCAAGGCAATGCCAAGGACACAGCCCCAGACGTGCTACCGGCAGAGCAGCCCTTCTTCTCCCTCCTCACAGGCCTGCCAGCACCAGGCAGATCCGCAGCAGCCCTTTGCCCGGGGTGGTGAGCGAGCCCCAGCAGCTCACGTGGCATGTGCCAGCATGCACCGTGCTACAGGTGGCTCTGGCTCCCCATCACCTGTCTCTCTACCACGGGCAGCTCTTGCCCAGGTGAGGCTGGCTGAGGTTTTCCAGACAGCTTTTTGGCAGGGAGGTGGCACTGCAGGTGCTGCTGGACTTTCTCCATTGGTTTCTGCCCATTAGTAACCGTATCGGCTGCTCCAGCTTCAGCCTGACGGTGAAGGCAGTGGTAATTAGCTGTGCTGGCAGCACACCCCGTGAGGCAAAACGGCTCGGTAGTCATCACGGCTCACAACCAGCCTGTGCCAGCGGGAAAGCTGAGGCCTCCCTTATCCTCTCCTTCCTCTCTCTCTGAGTTTCCCTCACCTCTCAATTAGTTGTCTCCTTCCTCAAGGAATTACAAGAAAAATAAACTAAAAGGCCAACAAACACAGAGGAACGTGTTGGCTTCTCCCTGCCAGCAGAGATGTGCCCGGAGTGGAGTGCCCCGTTTCCCTCTGCCAGGGTGCCTGCTGGCAGCCAAAAGGCAGGGGTGAAGCGGAGCTTCACGGCTCGGGCTCAGACAGAAGGTGTAGCACCCCAGCAGCTGCACAGCTAGTGGCTGAAACCGGCCAGAAAAAGCTGCTGCAGGGGAGGCTGTCATTCCTTTAAGGACCACAACCTGTTCCCAGGGGGCTTTACGCATCTGACTCCATTAACATCAGAGGGACATCGCCCTAAGGGACTTGGCCATCACCGTGCTTGGTGCCTGCCGGCAGCTGGGACTGCTCCTTCAGATGCCTCCTCCTCTGCTCCCTCGTGCCCTGTGGAGCTTCCAGACTGGGGGGATCCACCACAGCGCACTGCTATCTCCCTCCAGCTGAAAGCCCCATGCGCGCTCTAAGGCATCCAGAAAAAGCCCCACAGGGCTTATAGTTGGGTTGTTTCCATGTGAAATTCCCAGAAATGTGCTCTGAGCTGTGCTGCAAGGAGTCCTTGCGCATGCCACCCCTCTTGCAGGGCTCTCCCTCGGCTGCTTTCCCTCTGCCCTTTGCCTGACTGCTCCAAAGCCACTGGTGTCACGGCTTGGTGCGAGCGCCACAGCAAGGCGGTACGGCTTCCTGGAGAAGCTGACCCACCGATCAGCCCCGTGGGGAGCGTACGGCAACCCCAGCTGCTGCTGCGCCTCTGCTGCTGTTTGCGAGCAATTAACAGGGACGTGACAGGGTGAGGCTGGGCGAGGTAGGAGACGGAGGCAATAAGGATAGGATCTCAAGCTACTTCAGCTTTTTAATGCAGCTCTTTCTTCGCTGCGATCACAGGGACGGTCGGGTGCCCGTGCATGTGTACCTACCCACACAGGCACACGCGCTCACCTACCCGCACGTGCAGACTTACAGGCACACACATGCCTGCTCTTTGCCCGCACACGTGGACGTGCATCTGCGCACACACGTTCAGTATTTGCTTCTTTTCTCTATGGTGAAAATTAGCCACTTTTCAAGGCAGGGACCTCTCAGACCACCACATCCACCAAACTCACCCTAGCTGCCCTGCGACAGGGTCATAATTCTTTGCTTTCAGAAATGAACTACAAAACCCAGAAAGGAGACAGCAGTAACGCTCGCGCGTTGCTCGCGCAACGCTTTGCTAACCTAATCCCACCAAACAGTCAGTACCACAGCCGTTCGCATCTCTTCCCCTCAAGCTACTCCACCCCGGCTCCCTGTGGTCTATCAGAGCATCCAGGTGGCTAAAAGCTGCCTCAGGGTGGATTCCTTGAGGCTGCCAAAGATTCAAGTCAGACACATCACAGCACTGCCGCAACTCTGTAATCCACTCTTGTGAGATACTGATGCTGTCAGAAAGAAATCAAATCCC
>NW_010410825.1:4288-4916 GCF_000710305.1 Buceros rhinoceros silvestris | reverse complement strand
ACCCCCCTCTTGCCCAGCCACGAAGGCTGGTAGGGTTTTTCCCATTCAGGTATGCCCAACCCAGTAAACACAATCTGGATCAGACTAATATTCCCCAAAGTCAGAGCTTTACCTCAGTTTCCCATGTTAAAAGCCTAAGGAAGAATCAAAACATCATCCTGTTCTAAGCAGTTAGAAATAAAATGCTCATACGGAAAACGCCTTCTACACCTAAGTCACTTCCCACAGCGTTCACGCAACACATGATAAATATCTAAATATTTCCAGAATCCTACATTGATCTTAATAGTTATCTTTTTAAAATTATTTATATATACATACATATTTTTTATATTTTGTATATATATACACCCCCCAAATATGTGTGTGTGTATACATATATATATGAAAACCCTAGAAAGCATTTATGTGATCAGTCTAAAGACATGCTGCCTTTGCCACATTTCTGCCTCATGCCGTTGCAGAGTAAGGCATCTTTACCTTCTCTCTAGAAGTCACATGAGATACAGGACACAATCTCTCACCGTTTCCTCTACTTCTCAACAACAGACCCAATGCCATCCCACCCCAACACCCCAAATCCAAACCCAGCAGCTAGGACTTGGGTCCAAAATGGTACATGCAGCTG
>NW_010410825.1:1308-4174 GCF_000710305.1 Buceros rhinoceros silvestris | reverse complement strand
CTGCTGCTGGATTCCCAAAAATGGAGGAGCTGGACGTAACTTATTTACTTTTGACCTTCTACCTTTGCAGTGGTTTATTCCTCCCCCCGTCCCTCACCTGCCTTCTTCAAGGCACTTTTTAATAACTGTCCCTGATGATGCTGAAGCGACTGCTTCAAGTCAACACTACAGGGCAGTCTTTGGCCCATTGAGAAGGTATTTGACCGAGTCAACTCTTACACCCCCCGCAGATGTACGCATGCACACACAGACTAAGAGGCAGGTTGCAGCGTTAGACTGTTTTTACAAGCAGCAATTCATCAAGTCACCTTGCGCCCACCTTGCGCTGTTTTCCCAAGCTCTCTTTGTTTTCCTGGGTTTGCTCTAGGATCTGAATATGTTCCAGATTAACAAAATTCATCAGGGATCAAGATGAAAGGGGCAAAAATTTCCAGCCAAGTGGACCATGGCCCCCAGCAAAGCTGGGGTGTGTTTGTTTATCTCAGCTAAAAACGTCTCCTTGCCGCTCCTGATGCCAAGGGCTCCAAGCCTAGCCCTGGCCGCTGCTCGCCAGCCACGCAAGCAGCAGCTGCACTGTGTCAACGTGCCAGAGGATTACGGCTTCCTCAAAGGTCTCCCAAGTGGCTTTAATTATCTTTCTTGATCAGATATTGAAGCTCCTCTGCCAATAGCGAGTGACAGTAGCAGACCCAGCCAGGGAGATGATGTGCTCCTGGGCAAGGCACCGGGCTGCAGCAGGGTGCTGCTGCCGAGCCCTGTTGGCAGGGCTGTCCACACGGAGAGTGAGCCCCAGCACCTTGGCTCCTGGAAAGCTTCGTTTCTGGAGAGGCCTCTTTTGGGGAGAGGTGCAGGCCGGCTCCTGAGAGATGCTGGGGCTTTGGAGGCAGCTCCAAAGAGCTGCAAGAGGATGGGAGGTAGGTGAGTCAGAGGAAGAAAGTCATTGTTGCTGCTGGAGAAACCTGCCAGCAGCCCAAAGCCAGCCTCAGTTTTTGGGTTTGGCCCCAACCCTCCAGTGCTTTTAACTCCTTGACAACCTTCCTGAACAACCAATCGAATCCTCCTGTTTTGCCCAGCAGGCACTGGGCCAAGGACGGTGAAGTTAAGATGTCAGTACAAACACGTCTGTTGCCAGCAGCATTTGGCTGCAGATCCAAGTTGTGACATGGTTAATATGTAATGAGGTTATTAATATTATATTGTGACATACTTAAGATCACCAGGTTTCCACTCAGATGTAATTGTTGATGAGCCAAGAAATAATCCTTTAACTACGGATTACATTTAGTCTTATTTGACATCCAATCCTTCATTCAAGGCATTAAAAGAACCTGGGCCGGGAAGATAACCTTGTTCCTCACCGGAAATACTTACAACCAGCGGAGATGTTTTCTAACATATATGCAAATAACAAGTTACGAGGATCTCCAAGGACTGGCTGCTCCAAGCTAGTGCCGACTTTGTGCCTAGATTACATTAAATGTTTTTACCTTGTCTTAAAAAAGCCATTAAGCTGGAAATGTACCTGTCCTGTCTTTCTTAGATGTCATTCTCGAATACAAACTTAACCCAGCAGATTTTAAAGACAACTCCTAGAGGTCTACATTTGCTTGTCCCCAAGGACAGCAGTTGCCAGGGGTGCTGTCACTGCAGAGTGACCCAGCTGTACCTCTTGGTTGCATAGGTGTGCCTACATCCACCACACACACCAACAGCCCAACCTGCCCTTCTTATTCTCAGGTGTGCCAGCTGCCACTGGAAAAGTACTCAAGCCTGCTGTCCTCACCTCCTGCTCCTCTCCTGGATCCTGCCCCTTGAGTCCTCGGTGACTGAACACAGGGGTGAAGCTCCAATGACTCATGGGGGTGGGGGGAAAATGAACACAAGGGAAAGGCCATCTGTTTCAGCCCTGGTGCAGGCTTTTCCTCCCCTCAGCATCCTGCTGGGCTGTACCGTGTGCTCCGGAAGTTGGAGGCAGAGAGTGTCCGGAGCTGCATTTGGTTGGACTATGGCTGCTAACTCATTCTGTACCTCAGCCTCTCTCTAACCCAGCCCAGTCACTGCAGGTTTTTTCCCTCCCTCCCCTGCAGGGACTTTCTCTTTTTCTTCTCTGCCACCTATGATGTAGGTCCCCAGAGATCCTTCTTACACTTCCTCCTGCCTTGGTTAGGCCACCTTATTAAGAACATCTCTCTAGTGGCAGTGAAACAGGGCGAGACACGGGAAACATTGATACCATGAAAAGAAAGCCAACTCCTGGAACAGACACATGGAGGAGGAGGAAGAAAATCAAGAAGGCAGCTGGGAAAGAAAAGCACGTGTCTGTGTGTTTTAGAGTCTCCTGAGAAAGAAAAGCACATTGTGGAATCATGCAGCATCCCTGTAACAAAATCAGTTATTCAACTACCTGTGAGGGCACCTATTTGCATTATTCATAGGATACTAATTACACAACTCTTCATTTTTTTTTTATCTTTGCCCTTACAGCTCAACACCTGCAGCAGGTAGCCCAGCTGCACTTTGCTGCCCCCAACATAGCCTGCTCAGTTTTCTCCTCCTGCCTAATTACGACAACTACTTTCTTATCCTCCTCTTTTGTTTCCCTTTACTTGCTTTGTTTGAGTCAGCTATTACAGCTTTAAGGTTCTTCTAACAAAGTTGTTCTCTGCAAAGACCCCACCCCAGATGGCACCATGATATCAAGCTGGTAGCAGGTAACAGCACTGCAGCTGAAATCAGCTCTCCACCAGGTGTTTTCCTGACAGCTCCTAACCAAAACGAGTTTGTGGGTTTGGTTTATTTCCCCCCAAGTGCCGCTTCTCTCCGTGGCCTCCTCTTACCATCCCTTCCTGCTCAACACGTGCTGGAA
>NW_010410825.1:0-1184 GCF_000710305.1 Buceros rhinoceros silvestris | reverse complement strand
GTGGTCTCTGAGGCTTTTTCGGAAGTGGCAGGTGTCCCAAGGAAGGGCTCAGCTGACTGCCTAAGCACAGCATCCCAGTGCTCTGAAGCTGAAACCTGTGGCACCAAGAGTCCAAGCATCGCTGAGGACCTGTACTTACAGCCTTCCTTCAGCAGTACCAGGCAGGCCCTGAGGTGTGGGCTCTCTCCTGCACCTCCCAGATCACCACGCAGGGGGCTGCACGCAGACCACCACAAGTAATTCACTTGCTAATTAATTCTTGAAAGCGCCAACAAAGAACCAAAAGAGCACATTTGCAAGTGCTAGAAATGCACCATCAAGTCAGAGACTAATAACACGGGGAATTGCAGCTGGTTATTCTAGGTTATTCATGAAATATAAATTTTCAGAGCTAGGCGGAATGCAGGACACCCAACCTGAGGCCTCCAATAGGACAGAAGCGTGCAAAACCTCTCTTGGCAGTCAGGGGAAAGAAAAAGAGGAAAACCCAGCGTGTTCATCCACCCCACCTGCTGTGTCTCTGGGTGAGCCGAGTGTTCTGCACTGATTAGGGAGGGAGAGCAGACTGCCCAGATGAACCCCAGGGAACTGTGCTGGCCAAAGTATGGCGAGCCAAATTCCACCTGTTGATAAAACAGCCCCAGGAAACGCCAATGATAAGCAGCTCCTCCACCATGCTTGAGGGTTCCACTGGAGATGGGACAGGGTTTTGGTCCAGCAGCTGGAGAACTGACCTCATGTCTGTGTGTTTTAGAGTCTCTTGAGAAAGAAACAGGACTGCAGCAGTAGCAGAACCAAGTATTTCATCTAATGGGTCCTCCTAGGGTGAGTGTATTTGCAAGAGATTAGCTGTCAAAGCTACTGTCTAATAGATCGGGTTGAGTTGACCGAGCTAGTTAGTCCTAGTGTTAGGGTTATGTTTATGAACATGGACAGAAGGCACTAAAGAGCTGGGTCTATCCCTGTGTTAAAAGCAAGGTCTAAAGACCTACAGTAAGTGCTGGTGTCTCTAGGGGTAATTGGGTCATCAACCCCTGAGCTAGCAGCACTTCCCTGAAGTGGTGTCCTGTGTTAGAGCAGGGGCTGAGGGCTGCCCTGACAGAGATGACCTGGTGAACACGGGCATGGAGGCAAGTTTCTGAAGGGCTGTAGATAATTCTGAAACTGGCTGAGGATTCCTGGGT
>NW_010410824.1:0-2499 GCF_000710305.1 Buceros rhinoceros silvestris | reverse complement strand
GCCCCGGTCCCCGGCCGGGAGCTGCGCTCAGGGAGCCTCGAACTGCTTCAGAGGTTTCTCCGCATGGAGCTGCCCGGCCAGAGCGATGCTGCGGGGCATCTTGTGACTTCCCCAAAATACAGATACTGGTTAAAGGCTGTACGGACCGAGCCGGTGCGTGCGGGTTGTGTCCTCCAACCGCAACGTGCCTGTTCTGCTGGCACTGCCCTCCCCAGCCCCGCAGCCTCCTGCAAGTCACCGGCCAGAGCGATGCTGTGCTCCATCCTCTCCAGAAGCCCCTCCTGGCAGCGGAGACCGCAGCCTTCAGCCAGGTTCACAGCTCCGTGTAGGTGGTGTCACGGTGCTGTGATACCCATACGACACGTCCCGGAGGTTTGACTTGTGCTGGTTAATTGTGTTCTGGAATGAGCAGTGAGGAGCAGAACTTCTGCAAAACGCCAGCTGATGTTCGGGTGGGTTCGAGTAGTTGGCAGCTATGGTGGAGGTGCTTTTCCATCTGCCCTTTGAGGGGTGTCCTGTGATGGAAAGGAGGTGATGGAGCAGGCGCTGATGGCTGAGGTCACCACTCCTGAAGAACATAGGTCTTGGTGTTAGGGCAGCAGCTGATGGCCACTGAACATAGGTCTAGTCTGGGGCTTGCAGACCCCTGCGTCCATGGGTTAGCTTGGCAGGGCTGAGCTGGATGGTGGGGGGTGAAAGGGGGTGTTTCTGCTGTGGTGGCAGGTGGAGAAGGTGGATGCGCATTCAGAACAGGCTGTGTTTGGTGAGCCCAGATCCCTGTTGGAAGAGTCTGTGCCCAGCTGATCCCTCTCCAAGCCACACAGGGCTTCTGAAATTGAAATTACAGACAACTTCAGTCTTTGCAGCAGAAAAATTAATGGTGGTAAGAATGAGATTGGAAATCAATCATCTATAATCTAATTAATAAAATACATCTGGAACTGTCTACAGCTGGAAAGGGATGTGGGGGCTTGTGGGGCAGGAGACTGAGGTGGTGGTTGGCAGCAGAATGACTCACAGGCTGCCTTCCAGGGACAGCTACTGGCTGCTCGGAAGTGAAAAAGTTCCTTTATCTTGGGGACGCTGAACTGGTCCTGCTCAACGCTGTCTGTTTTCTTTGCCGCAAGTAGTTTGATCATCACCTTTTCAGTTCTTTGCACGCTCCTGTCCCGTTGTCGTTCCCGTGGGGTTTTCCACAGCTGGGTGCAGCCGGAGCCTGGTCAGGCCTCTCCTTCTCTCCCCCTTTCCAGCCTCTGAAGTGCTCATGCCGAACCCAGGGGAACCAGAGCTGGGATCTGTACCGCTGATATCCGTGTGCCCGTGTTTAACTTTCATGCCGTGATTGCACCGAGGGGTTATACTCGTTCTGCTGATGGCCACTTGTTTGGTAGTTAATGACTTTATTTTTGGCTCACACACCCTTCCTGCTCCAGTCACACCTGAGGTTCACATGGATGAACCCGCTGGTTCATACCCCACCAGACCGCCCTTCTCCAGCAGTGTCGACACTGGGGGGGGCCGGGGAGGCAGTGATTGCTATGGCCGAGTGCTGAATACCAACAGGATCTGGGTCCTCTAAGAAATCAGTCACTGTGAAGTTGGGGCCGTTGTATTAAAGGAGCCCCAAAGGGTCATTATTTTATAGAACGTAGAATTGTTTTGGTTGGAAAAGCCCTTTCATCTCCTCGAGTTCCCCTGTTCCCCAGCACTGCCAGGTCCCCACTGTCCCTCAGCAGCACCTCCACACAGCTGGGAAACCCCTCCAGGGATGGAGACTCCACCACTGCCCTGGGCAGCCTGGGACATGCCTGCACAACCCCAACGGGACAGAAATGGCTCCTCAGGGACAACCTCAACCTCCCCTGGAACAACTGGAGGCTGATTCCTCTAATTCTGTTGCTTGTTCCTGGGGAGAAGAGACTGACCCCCACCTCACTCCACCCTCCTGTGAGGGAGTTGTCAGAGCCAGAAGGTCTCCCCGGAGCCTCCTTTGCTCCAGGCTGAGCTCCCCTAGGTCCCTCAGCTGCTCCTCAGAGCACTGTGCTCCAGACCCTGCTCCAGCTCTGTTGCCCTTCTCTGGACACGCTCCAGCACCTTATCAACTTTCCTGCAGTGATGGGCCCAAAACTTTTATAGAATGAAAATATCGGTAAATGAGAAAATAAAGTTTTGTCATGGCTGGGCATCCCACCAAGGACCATCTCAGCCCACCCTGATGGAAACACCTGGTCACGGGGGCAGGAGTGGTCCAGCGGCCGGAGCAGGGAGAGCTGGAGCCGGCACGTCCAAGAGGTTCTGCGTGGAGCTCTGAGCAGTCAGGGCAGGGCTGGGGCAGGGCTCACCTGCCTTGCAGGGACAGAGAGTGGCGGGAGAGGTGGCGGAATCACACCCGGCTTCTCCTGGAGGTGTCGTGCGCTGTGCCTGCCGCGTCGCTGGGTTTCTAGACACCGGTGGGGTTCTCTAACAACCACCTCGTGCTTTTCGGGGCGGCAGCAGCGC